>NW_026267198.1:442372-447053 GCF_000697945.3 Frankliniella occidentalis
TATTTCTCGCCTATTTCGGATTATTTCAGGGTATTTCGCGGTATTTCGGAGTATTTCAGGGGTATTTCGCGACTATTTCACCGACTATTTCGCGTCTATATCGGGTCTATTTCGCCTTTATTTCCGACAATTTCGGGGGAAGGTGTACGAACTGTTTCGCAAGTGATTTCCTCCTCGACTGTGAATACCCTCAAAAAGTGAAATTCACTGTACACGCACTGAAATGTTTCAAAACCACTTCACCTCGTTTTTTTAATTTTTTAAAGCTTTACTGAGGTCTTGACCGGTATTTCAAAGACTTACACGTGCCAGCACAACGACACTGTATAAATGCAAGTACACTGCTTGACGTCTCGTTACAATCTTAGAAAATTGCGGCAAAAGTGTGATATTTGGGAAATAGGGTATTTCGTGTAAGCGGAGCGGCAGAAACATAACTGCTCAGTCCACCGCTGGCCTTGACCGCTGGTTACATCTCTGCCGTTGATCCGCGGGGGAGAGGGGAAGGCGGCAGGGCGCCGCAGAGTCCACTGCGCATGCGCAGTTCGCAGGCTAAAACGGATCCAGCGGCCGCTCGGCCGTTCCGTTTCTGCTGCTTCAAGCGGAGCGGCGGAAACGGGACCGGCCAGTTCACCGCTCGTTTCATCTCTACTGCTGATGCGCGGGGGAGAGGGAGAGGCGGCGGGGCGGCGCAGAGTCTACTGCGCATGCGCAGTTCGCAGGCTGAGACGGATCCAGCAGCCGCCCGGCCGTTCCGTTTCCGCTGCTTCGCTTACCCAAAACGCCCTATTGAGACCATTTACAGTAGGAACTTTTGCTTGTGATCAGCATCTTACTTTTATGGCCATGTGAAAGCCGAGATATTAAACAGTGTTTGATAAACTTGGACCAACTGCATTTTACCTGCTCGGGACTGAGTCCGATATCTACACACGCTTGCACGGTTGCCTTAAGGTTCTTCTCATTCCTGCCGTTAAGGACCAGCCGGCATCCTTGCTTTGCGAGGTAAACTGCTGTTCCTGCGCCAATGCCAGAGCTTGCACCTGATATAGATAAATGGAACAGCAACGTTAACAGAAAATTTGAATGCTAATGCAATGAAAGGGCTGGCAGGTGATTGACATGTCAATGCATGGTGCATGCATGGTTAAAACAAGCCGTGGAAGTTTTGGACCGTTTCGAGGGAAAATGGAAAAGTCCCAAGATATTCCTGCGAAATAACTCGTTTTCCATAGGAGGCTAACTCAAAAACACTTGTACGCATGCATACAGAAAGTACTTGGCAATCCATTTTAAACTACAACTAGGTAGACGTACGCCAGACCACGTCTCGCGTAACAGGCTTCGCGGTATCTCACGAATCACTATTACCCTGCCACGCACCTGGCATACATCTACCTACCAAGGCCTGCGGCGCTGACACCCGAATCGAGCAAAAGGTACAGTCGTCAATACGTCTTTGGCCCCAAAAGTCACAAATTTTGATCGATGGGGTTTTATTTTAACGAGTTACCGCACCGGAGACCATCAAATATCTGAGAAAAAACATTTAAATGTTTTAGGGTCATTTCCTTTTGTAGCCATATTGCGCCTAAACAGTTAAAGATAGAGCCAACAGTCAAAATTTTGGCCCGAAGGGCTCTACTTTTAGGAGTAACGTCTTGAAAAAATATACCATAAATTTTTTTGGCTCATTTTTTTGGATTTTTTGACACGTCAATTTTTGAGCTAGAGAGCTCAAAATTATTACAGTTCTTTCTTTTTAAGATGCAAAGGTACAATAAAAAAATTCACGTATCTAGCTAAAACCGTTGTCGAGTTATCGCGATTACAAACAAACACACAGACAGACTCGAACCTTTTTGATTATCAATGAAATAACAGGCTTCGCTAATCGTTCAGCCAATAAAGCATTTCGGTGATGCTGAAATGCAAAAGAATGCAGGGAGCAAGAAAACGGAAGTCCCACGGAAAAGCATAGTGATTTCTGTTTTCTTCATCCTCGCATTCTTTTGCATTTTAGCTTGAACGGAATGCTTTATAAGCTGTTTTTTTGTTTTGTTTTTTTTTGGTTTACAGATACGCTGCGGCAGATGTCCGAACACATCATGTGAAACCCACCTGTTATAACAACCACCTTGTTCTTCAAGGATTCCATTTCAGAAGGTGAGGAGCAGCTCCGAAACTACTCGGGATGATACAGCCTGGCCTGCAGGACTCGATAAACTGAGGCCGCGGCGTGCGACGGGCGACTAAAGAAGAGAGGCGGTGTAGGATGACCTCATCGCGGCGAACGCTAAACATCTTGTTATCCGAGGAGCGCTATCAACTCCTAGCCTCAAACAAGCTCAAGGTCACTACGGTTTCTGACCCGAGATAAGTGCACGGCAGGATGAAACGGTTCCGCGTATAGGTTTGCCTTTCAGAATGCCTTCGTGCACGAGTGGTCAAGGTAAAGTTTCACTTCGTGCACTGTGGAAATTCGAAAGAAATCCGAGTGCATAGTCACAATGGGCTCATGGGTGTGGAGGTTCTGTAAACCTAATACAGTGTTGAATATTGTATACTCATGATAATAAACAAAACTGTATAATGTTGCGCGAACAGTTCTCCGCGAATCGGTCACTTTCGTGTCCACGCTCTATTTAATCGAAGTCTTAACCAATCTGAATCATGTTCTTTTTGCTATCTTTTCTTATTTATACTGTATGTATCATACAAAGCAAGAACTGTATTGTTTTTCAGCCCTCTAGCTCATAAAATTTCTTTTGCGGTCACTCGACAAAGTAGAACCTTATGGCCCAAATTTTCTTTCGTTTGGCTCTATCTCCAACCGTTTAGGCGCTACAGGAAGTTTTCTACACAGAAATGACCCCCAAACATTTTAATGTTTTTTCTCAGATATTTGGTGGTCTCCGGTGGGGTTACTTGTCAAAATAAAACTGTGATCAAAATTTGTGACATTTGGGACCGAAGGCCTATTTTCGCCTCTGCCTTTTGCTGGATTTGGGTGTCAGCGCCGCAGGCCTAGGTAGATGTATACCAAGAGCTTCGCAGCGTAACAGTGTTTCGTGAGATATCGCGAAGCCTGTTACGCGAGACGTGGTCTGACGTTCATTTATTGCTAATGATTGATAATTATGTAAAATAAACAATGTAAGTTTACCCTGAATAAAGTTGTCGTCGATTAATTCCTTTGTGTTACCCTTTAGGAAAATGATTAATCCAGCATTATCCGACTTTGAATTAGGTATGAATATGTATGACCTAACCTCTGATCATTTTGAAAAACCTGGCCTTCTTTTCGCTCTCATGACGGAAATCATCGATATCTGTGCTGCAGGTGTATTTATTGTAAGTGAAGTTTGCTTGCAGGTCACATTTGTTCTCATGAATCCATTGTGTGTACCTTTACTAAAACATGTGTTCTGATAGAATCTTGTGTTTCAGGGTGAGTTGGTCCACCTACAAAGTAATGGTCCAAAATGGCAGCAGTTCCGGGTGAACGCTGTGAAAGCTGCGCTGCTGAAAGACAAGGGTCGCGCAGTCAAAAACCGTCAATTAATGCCTGGGGTTCAGAAGCGGCAACTCCTGTGGCATGAATATGGCTTTTTCACATTGTTTCTGAATAGCGGAAAGGGCTTAACATTAGAACCGCGGCAGGGGTCATTTTGACCCTTTTCGATTTTTAATTTCTGTATTTAATTTTTTTCTCGTCGGGTTGAAGATTTTTGACATCGTGTAAAATGATGACAAATGTATCGACACAAAATCGCGAAGCTGTACGACTATTTTTGTGGAAGTTGTGAAAAGATATATCTAAAAACGCGGTAGGGGTCATTTTGACCCTTTTCGATTTTCAGTCTATAATTTCTATATTTTATTTTTTTCACGTCGGGTTGAAAATTTTTGTCATCGTGGAAAATGATGTCAAAGATATCGACACGAAATCCTGAAGCTGTACGACTATTTTTGTTGAAATTAAGGAAACAGATAAACCTTGGACTGCGGCAGAGGGGTCAACATGAGCCCTGCCGCGTTACGCGTCGAAAATGCTGTTTTATCTAGATAAATAACACCTCAGAAGAGCATGCAGAATAATTATAGGAAGAAGCATTTAACGTACACATACTTGTTTCCAAGACCATCCACAGTGATAATTACTCCCAAAATTTCACACTTACGCGCAAAATGCGGCAGGGGTCAAGATGACCCCTTCCGCGGTTCAAGGCATTCGAAAATGTCAGCGGTTCTAGTGTTAATTACGGCAAAGTAGGGTTCGCCCGGTCGGATTTTTTTCCTGGAAAAATTGGAAAAGAATTCGTTTTTGTTTGTTTTTTTTTCAGAAAAAAATGTTAGGGGTAGGGCTCATAGTTTTCCGGAAGAAAAAATAGGTGAAAAAAGTCGGAATTTTTCCGAGTCCTTTCGGAAAAATTAGAAAAATTGGAAAACAATGGTTATTGTTCAGAAACAAGCTTTGGATAAGACATGGGTGATATAAAAGTACTTCAATACTCAGCTGAAAATGCTGCGTTGGTGTTTTGAAATATACGTAGTACGCGAAAATCCCAAGAAAAGTCGTAAATTTAGTTGAAATTGTAGAAATTAAATTGTTGAGCGTCAGAACAAAACGAATTCTGAAATTAGCTGAAGAGAACGATCGAATATTAGAATCAAA
Source organism: Frankliniella occidentalis (assembly GCF_000697945.3). Classification (NCBI taxonomy): domain Eukaryota; kingdom Metazoa; phylum Arthropoda; class Insecta; order Thysanoptera; family Thripidae; genus Frankliniella; species Frankliniella occidentalis. Next base: position 447,051 of record NW_026267198.1, read on the forward strand.
TTA
>NW_026267198.1:456733-459532 GCF_000697945.3 Frankliniella occidentalis
CTTGTACCTTGCCAGTAACTCCCTGACCGGTGCCTCCCACTCTCCCTTCACTGGTAAAACAAGTGTGCATAATTTAAACACCAAAGTGTGCAAGTTATGATGTTGCACATTACATGGTGTGCAATTTTAAACGTTTGCTAAACGTTTAAATTCTGCACACTTGGACACACACAGTTCTATGCTATCAATAGGAACCATATGGGAACTCTTCGGAAGTGTCGAAAGTTTAAACACCAATTGACGTTTAACCTAGATAGACACCACGACGTGTCGAGAAAATGCACACTTGAACTTCAACACCAATTGACGTGCAACATTAAACACTTGTTTTACCAGTGTTCTGGGGGTACCTGCAACAGACGCGGGGGTGTACATCACTCAGTAATTCATCTGTTTGGCAGGCTGCAGCCCGGCACCCGTGTGCGGCGGCTGCCTACCAGGCCGGGCGCGTACTCGCCAGGGAACCGCTGCGCGGACACTCAGTATACTTACAAGTCGGTGGCCAACTTTTCCATCTTCATCCTGATTGCATGAGCTACATCGAGCTCATGCTTCGGCAGAAGCGGCATCCCCATGTCCAGCATGTACTGCACATCAACCGGGAATGGGGGCAGCTTGAAGGTCGCGCCGATCTTGCCGAGGGAATAGTCGCGCGGCTGGAGCCAGATTCCTGGCACCAAAGGACGGCGCCCATCATGCTGGGCAGGGTTCACGACGCCTTCACCCACCCCTTCAGCCGCCCCTTCACCTACTGGCTGCGCCGGCTGCGCCTGCGCTGCGGCGGCACCTGAAAGAGGCAGCAAAACATAGGGGATTACCTCGGATTCGCTTCGGAACAGCGCTCGCACCCGAACAGGTCGCAAACACTTACTCTTACGCTCTAGGTAAACCACACTCTCGTCTGGTAGCCCATCAACTTCCCTGGACGTCAGGACGCAGCGCATCCTGGCGCCAGTGTTGAGTGTCTTGTCATAAGTGAACCTGAAGTCTCCCGCACTGCAATCCTAAACTGAGGCTGGGAGGTCGTCGGAGTGCTCATACAGGACCTAGGCCCAGATGTCTTCCTTTCTGATCGTCCCGGCAGTTTCCTCGTCATTGGCATAGGTCGTCATGTCCGCTCAATAGGATATTCCCTTGATCATCACATTGAGAGCCTTGGACATTTTGACTGCAGGCAGGACAGGATCCCTGTGAAAAGATAGGCAACCCACAACAATTGCACACACACACACACAACAGAAAAACATGCACAAGCTGTGAATTACCTTCAAAGTCAACACTTGGACACAAAAAACACATGTACTACAATGCACTCTCCCTCCCTCCCTCCCTCCCTCCCCATGCAATCATACACCACCTCTCCACAATCACCTGTACAAGGAACATTTGGGAATATATTACAGCAGTAATAGATGTTGTGAACAGTTTAACCCCCCACCAAACAACTAATGTACATATACACACAGATTACGATACAGCCACGCGCGCGCCCCCTAGAACAATGCGTGCCGTAACTTGATGTACGTCCTGCCATTTAGTACGTGGGCATCAAGAGTCTGCGCCGGGTACAGCAGCCGCGGATTTACAACAGCATAATCCTCCATTTTCGTCTCCTCAGGCTCCACTTCAAAGGCATGAACTTTCTCTGAAAAGTCGACAGACTCCAGCATGTACCCGCACGCAAATGCTTCTTCCCCGCGCAGCAAGATTCGTTCCACTCTTAGGAACACCACCGACTCTTCCATTTCATTTGCGTCCATAACATTGTACGAACCCTGACGCACGACAGTGCCGTGAGCTGTAATCTGGCGTACTTCCACGACTACCTCAGTGCGCCGTAATCCATACTGGGTCATGAGCTCTTCTTGGAAGTGGGGCTCCACCTCAGATACCTCCACTTCGGTGCCTTCGCACTTCGTGATTATCGCTTTACGGAGGCAGTTCTGCCCACTGTACTTCAGACACCGCTTCGCGTGGACTCTATGTGCAACAGTTTTTTTTGTTTGCTTAAAGTTGTTCATCTTCCCCACAATGCGCTTCTGGTACAAGTGAAACGCCTCGAAAACTAGGCACACCCCTATTCTGGGCACGCCGACCCGGGTCACCATACGGGCGTAGTGTAGTATGTAATGAAGTTTCGGTGGGTAGGGGAGGTTTTCGTAGAGGGAAGTCCACAGGTCATGATGTCGTTGGGCTGCACGTTCCAAGTCCACCAACATATCGGGCGAAATCTTCACAGCCATCACAATTTCTACAACACGGACAGCGCATAAATGCATTTCCCAGAATGGGTTCCCCTCCGGAACCACCTGCCCCAGAGCCAGAGTAAAGATGTACAGCAGATTCATCTTCTGTGCCCCGGAGCCCTTAATCGTTCGCTGGTCTCCCTTCTTGGCAGGCAGGTGTACCTCCTTGGGCAGTGGTGGAGGTATGCTTCCCCTCTCCACAGGGCCGTACTCGAAGCCCTCCACAAGGGCGCGTGTGGTACGCACTTCGACTGCCGCATAGCGAGGACCTCGGTGGACCTCAGCCGATCTGTTCTGCCTGACTGCAAGGGTGCGCCCATCGGCCGTCCTCTTGTGTAGGCCCCTGATGCACACTTTCAAGGACAAAGATATGTAACGGGTCAGCAAATCATGGAGCGGATCGAAAGGTGCCTGCTTTGGGAACCGGAAGTGAGGTATGGCCAGCAGAGCAGAGGGACCAGCAATCTGCGGGTACGCATCAGCGGTGTCTGGGAATTCAGCCACTGCGCGGCTCTGCATTTCGTACCCTTCGTGGGTCCACAACGTACACTGG
>NW_026267198.1:459582-462086 GCF_000697945.3 Frankliniella occidentalis
AGGGCCTAGACACCTTTTTATGGGGCAAACGTCCAAAACAAATCTAATTCTTTGTCCCTCATTGCGCAGGGTCAGATTTTTCGCGTGTTTTTTACTGGAAAGGTTAGGTTAGGTTGATTCGAAGTTTTCCAATTGTCCCTATTTTTCCGACCACTAAGATTTTTTTCTGCTAATAAAAGCGGATTCTTTTCCAATTCTTGCGGAAAAAAATTTCGACTGGGCGAGCCCTACGGCAAAGGAAAGACCCTTACGAAAATCTCGACCTCATTTGAGACATTCATTGGATTTATAGACGATTTACAGACCAGTTCTCGGACCAATTGCACAAATTGTAGAGCAGGAATGGGAAATACTAGTACAGTACCTAGGTAGTACAGTACAGTACCTAGGAACTTTTTCATGGGCGGCTAGGCCCCGTTGACGCTCCCTTCCCGCAGGATCTTCTGATCGCCACAATGTAGCCTACCGGGTTGGAGGCCTGGCCCTGGGCCGGCCTAACCTCACATTGCTCTGTCTGCTGCTGCTCGTCGTACGTCAAATGAAGGTGTACGCTGTATCTAATGCTTGTTTGTTCTAGCTCTTCGTTTGGGGTGGGTGAAGCGAGACTGGCAAGTTGTGGTTCGCGGCTTGCTTCGTGGATCCTGCCTTTGAACTAGCTAATTATTTTGACGTTGTATATCTTTGTATGTCTTGATGGTGTCATCATAGTTTCACCATCAATGTACCTCTCTATTGAGTAGGTTTGAGTTTCGAATACGGTCCACACGCACAATTGTTTTTAGTATAAATAAAAGTTATTTGAGGAATCTGTCATATGCTGTGTTGATTCCTGGCGCCCATCAAAAATTAATCAAGTAACCTGCGCCCCTCTATCCAATTGAGTGAGTTAGTCGGAACATCTGAATTAATGAGGGAGAACTAAGCAACCCACATTACAATCTTGGAAAATGTTACTTCTCATGCTAGGGCGTTGGTCCATACAGCTGAGGCACAGCCTCATTTGGTAGGTGCAAGTTTGCCTCTTGGATCCGTCGGCACCGAGGAGAAAGAGTGCCTTAGCTCCTGTGATTTTAGGAGTTATGTTCTACATTCCGGACTCAAAATTACGTCCAACAGCTTCTACAGCAGTAAAATTTATGATGACAACAAAAAACGCAGTGATTCGGTTGTTCAGTTTGAACTCAGTGATGGTGATGGTCGTATTTTTGTGTCTGTTAAGTCTGAGAATGCATCACTCTACTGTCTCATTAAAGTTTTTAAAGTAACATCAATTTTATTTATCACACAGAGAGCAGGTATGTTGTTAGACATTTATTACCCGTTGAGGATTCGGGAAATTATTTGGTTATCCCTGTGATATGTTTAAAAAGCAAGGTTCTTAAAGTAGGAATGTACGTTGCTCTGACTCCTAACCATTATGAGATCAACCTGTGATTATTGTTTGTTATTCTGTAATGTACTGCACATACTTTCATTAATGCAATATTATATTAACTTTCCCACGAAAACTGCATTGCACTGTCACCTTTTTAGTTCTTATCCTCGCTGCCCACTGCTCCTTATGGCCCCGTGCGAGTAGCCAACCCGCCACACGCATGCATGAGGTACAGTATAACTACGAAAGTACGCAGCGTAAGCCAGCCATCTGGTATTAAGGCAGTCGGATGTCGACACATACTGCACACATACGGCACCCTAATGTGGCCGTGACCATACAGCACACATACGGCAGTCTGATTGGACATGCAGTACGGTCACGACAACCTCGCGTGTGCATAAGGTACGCATACACGTGCCGTGAATGAACCTTATGCGAGCATACAGAACGTATGTGTACTGTAAAGAAGAGGAAAGGTGCACGAGAATCATCGGTATTCATTGTGACACTGCATCATGTGGTGCAAACGCACGATTACATCACGAAACGGAACGCGCGCGGCCCTCGGGTTTCACCTTTCACCCCATCTCACACTAGCTTTCACTGACGACCCCGGTCCGACGGCGAACGACCCGTTGGTGTGGATTTCGGCACTGCCTATCGACTTTTGTCGTGGCTGTTTCATCTGCCCTCAACATTTGAACCCCTCCCCCTCCCCCCCTTGGCTAGTGGCTGCTCTGTCTGCCCGCCTCCTTTCGAATCCCGCTTGGCTAGTGGCTGCTCCGTCTGCCCGCCTCTTAGAGAACACCCCTTGGTTTGCGGCTGCGCTGCCACCCCGCTTCGTTGGGAACCCCCATCGCTATGGCTTCGGAGAGGACTAGACGACTAGACATTGACTCAGGCAGCCGTAGTGAGGGGAGATTTGACGTCAGATCACTAGAAGAAAACCTTCCTGGGCAACAAAAGGTCCCGGCCACCACGGCTGTCAGAGCCCCTTCACCGGCGTACTCGTGGAGTTCAGGGGAGGCCAATTTCGGCGACCTCCCTGATGATTGGTACGACGCCGACAAATACCTGCGCCTCCAGATGGAGGAGCGGCGCACCAAAACAGGTATGGAGACCGACC
>NW_026267198.1:462136-463189 GCF_000697945.3 Frankliniella occidentalis
CTTTACTCACTGGCAGACAGTCTTGGCCAGTTATAAAGCCAATAAAAAGACCACCATAGGTTTGAACTTCGGTTGTTGAGGAACTCACCAGCATAGCAGCTCCTGTTTCACCATGACTTCGGGTCCAGTTGGGAGGTTCTGCCTCGATTCTGGTTCAGACCTGCTGTGAGACACGTATTAGTGATACACATTCGACAGTCGGAAGGCGTGGCACATTTTGACGCATATTCTGCACCTACCTAGTTAGTCTTGAAACTCCCATTCCGGCTGTTTGTATTTGAAAGACGGAGACGCGAGCGGTTTGTAGCTGTGATGCTGGCGGGTGGGTGACCGAAGCCGTACTGACGCGACGCGCTGCTCGCCGGCCTCGCGCACCTGGCCTCACTGATGAACAAACGTTAAGACGGCCATAGCATGCTTTGTCCAGGTAGGTCCCCCCCCACCCCCCCTTGTCCCCCCGGGGGGCACTTAACGGCCGCAGAACCTTACCTTGCCGTGTCGAATACCGGAGAAGCAGAACAATGCAGCCCTTGTTGTCGTGCTCGTCGCTCGCGCGAGGCGCCCGGCAGTAAGTCAGGTGTACAACTATAGCTGGGAGACGCGACGTGCCGTAGTAAAAGTAAGCCTATTAGGCTGAGACGTACTCGGGGGCGAGCGGGGGCCGTTGACCTGCAGTACGGTTTCCCCGCGATATCTGTCCTTCCCCGCTATTGCATGGGAGGCCTTTCTGTACTGTCGCGGTAGACTTTCCCCACGAGAGATCCTTGGAAGTGGATTAAAAGCATGATGACGCTATGCCCCTACTTAACCCCATCATATGCTGTTGCACAACCTTCTTGTTTGGTCGAAAAGTGTGAGTGGGGGCGCTCGCCCGCACTTCTTCATTGATCGCATGTTGACCTGCCTACTGACCACATAGTGATAGGTGGTAAGTATGCGTCGATGAGGCCGATGTGCGCGGCTGACAGACAGGCCATAAAGCAATGAATGGGATTATGGAAAGGGGGATGGGGAGGGGCGGCCCCACCCCACCCCGATGTACGGAACACCGCC
>NW_026267198.1:463239-464532 GCF_000697945.3 Frankliniella occidentalis
TTTTTGATGGATTCTTTTAGAAAATTTTGAATCGTTCAGTCTGTACTGTTCAATTCGTACAACCTGAACAGAGTGGGATAAAGAGCTATGGCACTGACCCTTGTTGAGCTAATACGTGGCGGGCAGCAACTTCGTAAGTTTGAACACCCTTGTTCACTTTTTTGAACAAGTTTGTACATTTTGAAGTGTGTTGAACCGTCGTAAAAATGTTATTTTATTAAAAGTATGTTTTTATCTGTACACTACTTCTGACATCTCAACCTGAAGGGGCCTTATTGCACGAACAGTTGCGAAGCGGCGTAGACAACCCTGTTCAGAACGCTGGATGGAACACTAAGTTGAACAAAATGTAGTATTTTCAAAGACACGTGTGAGACACGTCTTTCCCGTGTGAAACGAACCTGCCGATGACAAATTTGAAGTCAGGAATGAGGTTTCTTTTCTCTACATCAGTGTTCCAACACAACTAGTGTTTTTCAGAAAACCGACGACTGTACACATCCCCGTTAGGCTCGGATAGGGTCTTGTCTACTTTTCTGATACACGGTGTCGAAATTTGATAAAAGCCCCTACCTTTCGAACAGAAATGTGTACGGTCCGCCCGTAAAATTAAATAAATACAGTCGAGACCTGGCAAAAATTTATTGGCTGTCCTGTATGAAAAACTGTAGATTTTTATGACAGTGATCCCCGCCAAACACTGGTGTTGGAACACTAAGAAAAACATAATGTAGAAAAAAGAAACCTCATTCCTGACTTCAGATTTGTCATCAGCACGTTCGTTTCACATGGGAAAGACGTGTCTGACACATATCTTTGAAAATACTCCTTTTTGTTCAACTTGGTGTTCCATCCAGCGTTCTGAACAGGGTTGTCCACACCGCTACGCAAACTATTCGTGCAAGGCCCCTTCAGGTTGAGGTGTCAGAAGTGTACAGATAAAAAAAAAATTTTTGCTTAAAGAGCATTTTTACGGAGGTTCAATACACTTCAAAATGTACAAACTTGTTCAAAAAAGTGGACAAGGGTGTTCAAATTCCTTCGCTTTATGTCAATCATGACCAAAAAGGGGTTGCGAAGTTGCTGCCCGCCACGTATTAGCTCAACAAGGGTCAGTGCCATAGCTCTTTATCCCACTCTGTTCAGGTTGTACGAATTGAACAGTACAGACTGAACGATTCAAAATTTTCTAAAAGAATCCATCAAAAATTGTTCCTTATATCTTTGAGAACTTCAGTGCAAGTTTTGGCGCCTCTTTCACAAAATGCACGTGTCTTACGCGGCCCGTGGCCG
>NW_026267198.1:464582-465105 GCF_000697945.3 Frankliniella occidentalis
GTCCCATCAGCTGTCTTAATTTGGCTTCTATCATCGCATACCGTTTAACGAGCGCAGCATTGTCCAATAGGTGAAAATGAATGAACAAGGCAATTATTTTTAGTGACTTCAAACTGGCAATAGCAACATAATTTAAACGTCTATATTTTGAGCTAAGCGCGTACCCTAAGAAAAATTTCGATTGCTTCGCTCGTGGTTTTTAAGGAGTTATAGATCACTTATTAACTCAAATTTTTTTTTCGCTCGCCCCGCTCGCGGCCTTACAGCTCCTCTTTGCACAGCTATGGAGATCTTTTCGAACTCTTTTCAAGCGTTTCATACGAAACCTGAGCGTTTAAATTTGCCACCCAAAGAAGCACAAATACAAAAATTTTCGCTCGCTTCGCTCGAAAATCCCTCTCCCGCTGCCCTGTAACTTCTCGTATACACGACGGTACTTGAACTTTAAAAGTAAATATCAAAAGGGACATTTTACCGTGCGCCTAAAAATATTGAAAGACCTTAAATAATAAAAATTATGTAA
>NW_026267198.1:475065-480988 GCF_000697945.3 Frankliniella occidentalis
GAGGGAACTGCGAGAATGCTTATTGTGCACAAATGTACACAACGTGGGGCAGGACCCCCATGTCATAGGGTGATCTTCATCCTGCATAATGGGCCCGAAAGGCAACTTCACCTCAATCCCCTGTTTAAACGTGACAGAAATCCCTCACATACCCGAAAACACCCCGAAAGTTCCCCTTGGCAGTTACAGTGCACCCCTGGCAGCGTGACGTCCTGGACAGCCACCTCGCCGGCGGCCGCGGAGAGGGCCGCAACGGCTTGGTGATTGCACCGACCAGTGGGGGCAAGACCATGGTCGCCATCATCCTTGCTCTCGACACTCTAGGTAATCCTAGGTAATCGTGGGGGCAAGACCATGGTCGCCATCATCCTTGCTCTCGACACTCTGCTCGTCCGCCGCCAGGACACCATGATGGTCATGCCCTACATCGCCATCGTGCAGGAGGTGGCGGCCGAGCTGCGCCTCCTGGTGGCAAAGCTCATCCGGCGGGAGGCCCCCACCTGCTTCTCCGTGGAAGAGACGCGGGCGCCAAGGGCAAGCTGCCGCCGCCGGCCAGGGTCACCACCTCCTTCAGGACGGCCAGCATCCTCTACGTGTGCACCATGGAGAAGGCCAACATCGTATGGAGGCACTTTGCCAAGAGCACGCCACCAGTCCGATTCGGCTGCCTCGTCCTTGACGAACTGCAAATGCTTGGTATGTTTTCAACTTCTATGCTCCGAGTCACGGACGATGACGATATCTGACTGTCACTGTAAAGATTTATACGATTCCAGGTGACGACACGCGCGGCGGCATCTACGAGGAGCTCGCCTCGATCGTGCTCTTCTGGTCCGGGGCCTCCACGCGCATCTTGGCCCTCTCCGCCACTGTGGGCAACCAGGACGTCCTCGCCGCCTACCTCGGGGGTGGCAAGCCCGACGGCTGTGTGATTCACCACGTCCCTCGACGACACCAGGCCGAGGCGCTCCGAGAGTACGCCATCGTGGCGGGGGCGGCCTTCCCCATAGACCGCGGACCCGACGGGCAGCGGCCACGCCCGGTTCACCGGCAGCCGGCAGGGGCAGGGACAGGGCGGACACGCAGTGCCAGGGGAGGAGGCTTTCGACGTCGGCGGCGACATGGACCACCTCACGCTCCAGGGACGGCCTGTGCGAGGGGACGACGGCGCGCCACTGCGCCTGTGGCTCTGGACACACCAGACGAGGCTCTACCACCAGAGGTCTGCGCTCGTCAAGCTGCCCCACAGACAGGGGTCGCAGCGCATCACGTTCCCGACGGTCCGCCGGGTGCCGGTCGCTGTCGCGGAGCACTGCAGAGGGCTCCTGACCTCCGGGAGAGACGCCGACGTACGTGCCCGGGGACTCGGCCTCGGCTTTGTCCACTTTGTGGCGGCAGCCGCCGCAGCAGAGGAGTGGCAGAAGCAGCACGGGACCGCAGCCGACGAGCAGCCACCAGCACCAGCGCACGTGATGGACCCGTACACGGGCCTCGCCGAGAGGCGCAGGACCGAGGATCAGCGTGCCTGGGACGCGCGAGTCGTGGCCACGCTTGTGGTCGACGCCGTCACGTACGGCCGCTCTGTACTCATCTTCTGCCCCACACGCGCTGCGTGCGTGGCCATGTGCGAGACCCTCACCGAGGTCGCCGGCGGCCTGCTGCAGGTGGGCCGCTGGCCCGTTCCGAGCGCTGTCATCGAACAGGAGCGCCGAGACATCGTCTGCATCGGGAGAAAACGCTTACTTCGACCAATTTGTATCAGTTTCATTAGTTTCCCACTTAGTTTAAACGATTTCTGTTGATTTCGATTAATTTTTATCGTGATGATTCCCAGGCAGATGTACACATGATTCCCGGAGTTATTGCCCCCTCGCTTCCTACGTGATTGTTCTAAGACCTGTGTGCTTTAGTATAGGGCGGGAATACAAAAATCTGATCTGAAATAGGTTCAGTCGCTCTATTGGTCTTTGTGAACTCTAGAATTTAGTTCATTCTACAGAAAGTGATCCCTATCCAATTCGTTTCAATGTTCTCATTCAGCCATTATCTTTACAGCGACCAATGATTTTGAAAAGGGAGGAGATAAACCGTCTCATTAAATCAGGGCGACAGGTGCAGCTTCTCTCAAAGCCACCTCTACCGAAGCCCTTATCATCTCAAGCTTCTTCTCAGGCCAGCAGTTCTTCATCATCTCAGGTCTTTGCATCAGTACCGAGTGAATCCTAAGGAAAATCATCGAAGGCTGAAGGTGCTGTTGGAGAGGGTACCTTTCATTCGCCGGAAAATTTAGCCAAAAAGCTTCTGGACATCGTTGTCCCCAAGAAAGCAACAGACAAAAGCAAAAACAAAACGATACCTTAGACTACAAGGTAGATGTACGCCAGACCACGTCTAACAGGCTTCGCGATATCTCACGAAACACTGTTACGCTGCGACGCGCCTGGCATACATCTACCTTGGCCTGCGGCGCTGACACCCGAGTCGGGAAGTTGGAAAATGTCCACAAAGATACGGGCCTACGGCCCGTCAACGGCCCGTCACCTCGACTAAGCATACAGGGTTGTACTTTTTCGCTTATTTTCGTCAAAACTACCATCTAGCGCCTCAACGGGTTGAGCTAGAGCAAAACAGACAAAATTTTCCCCCATAAGACTCTACTTTGATGAGTTATCCCTCAGAAAACCATAAAAAAATATTTTTAAAAAACGTCATTTTTGGGACCTGTTGTTTTTGATTTTTTAAAAATCCAATTTTTGAGCTAGAATGCTCATCTTCGAACTCGATGTGTCTTTTTATGACACAAAACGACAAAGTGTTTTCCGACCAGACGGAGTAATAGGCATCGCTAATCGCTCAGCCAAAAAGGCACGCAGCTGATCCACGCGTTTCGAAGGGCACGCAGTTCAGCCGCCCGTTTCGAAAGACACGCAGTTCGGCCGCGCGTTTCGAAAGACACGCAGTTCCTGTCTCTATAGCGGTAAACTGCGTGTCTTTCGAAACGCGCGGCCGAGGGGTGTGGAACTGGACACAGAAACAATCATGAAACAATCACACACAATCGTAAACAATCACACACAATCCGAAACAATCACACACAATCCGAAACAATCACACACAATCCGAAACAATCACACACAATCACGAAACAATCACACACAATCACGAAACAATCACACACAATCACGAAACAATCACACACAATCACACACAATCAGGTCATAATCTGACACAATGTTGCAAAATGCATCACAATATTTATTCAACCATCTGAAAAAATCAGAAACAATCACACACAATCATACACAATCTGAAACAATCACAAACAATCCACACAATCACACACAATCTAAAACATTCACACACAATCATGACACAATTTTTAAAATTATGTCCCAATATTGACCCAACAATCTGAAACAATCAGAGACAATCATCGACACAATCATAAACAATCACACACAATCTGAAATAATGATTGTCTAGACACAATCATGTGTACACTTTTTTGACCACATGGTTGCCACAAAATTTTCATTTCCATTTTCCCTGAGTTTTCCCTGATTCCCAGACCATTTCTCCCCAAATTTCCCTGAGTTTTAAGCACCGTCCCTGGTGAAGTATTGGGACAAACAATTACCCCTAACTACTGTAATACAAGACCGCGAGCGAAGCGAGCGGAAAAACTTTTGGGACAAAACACCCTACTGGGACGTCAAAATGTGTATTTGACCAACACATGGCGAATAGACTGCAGTTTGGGGACCAGTCAGACAAAATTTCCCTGACTTTTTTTCATTTTTCCTGAGTTTTCCCTGATTTCCCTGACAGTTTTTTATTTCCCTGAGTTTTCCAGGTTTTCAAGGTTTTTCAGAGTTGTGGCAACCATGGACCAGTACCACACCCCTCGCGCGCGGCTGAACTGCGTGCTTTTCAAAACGGGCGGATGAACGGCGTGCCTTTCTTTTAGTCTAAGGTATCGAAAATAGCACTTTGGCGGGAAGTTGCCACTGAGCTGGGTGCTGGCGCTGATGGCACTCAGTGCCGTAATAAGTATTTCAACTTAGATAAGTCTAGGTCCTCAAAGAAAAGTGCTGCGCATGCGTCTGGTGGTGCAACAGCCAATTACACCACTTCTGAACTCTACATGAAAGATCTTCTCTCCAAACTCAAGACTCCCTTTGAGATCCCGGAAAACGCTGTGCCTTAAGTCAGCTCGCCCCTGGCTCCTACCAACAACGGTGAGCCATCAGGCCAGGCTGCTGTTGAGAAGCCGTATCTCAAGAAACCAAAGACTGCCCATGGAAGTGGCTCTCGCCACGCCGTGGTGAGAAATACGCTACAAAATCAATGGATTTATTACTTAAAGCGGTCAGATGAGCGCCATCAATTACGTCAAGACAAGGCGGTCAGAAAAGTAGCCCTCATAGCTTAAGTTATGGGTTTTAAGCGGGAGAAATTGGAAGTGGAACAGGAAAGGTTGAAATTCGTTAGGAATAACTATGAGCAGGATAAATTAATACAGAAGAGGAAGGAGGACCAAATGAAGGGACTCATTGAGATTCAGGAGGAAAGGCTTGTACTGCTGTACTGCTGAAAAACATGCTTATTGCAGCAGAGCACTGATTTTTTAAAACTTTTCACCTTTTTTTCAAGAATGTGTTATTCTTTTAAGTTTTAAGTTAGGAGCCCAGCCTCAATTGTTGAATGGATGTCACTCATATTGAGTCTTACAAGAACATGCTTTGACTATCCTTGAACAACATGGGCGAGGGTTCAGGAGTCAATGTATGTCCTTGTAAGACTGAATCAGGGGTGGGTAAGGTAGTTCATCTCCAGTACCTGGGTAAGGTAGCGGTAGAATTGTAAACTGACTACCTAGGTAGGTATTAGGTAGTTCATCGAGCTCACTACCTAAGTAGGTATGAGGTAGTTCATCGAGCTCACTATCTAAGTAGGTATTAGGTACTTTCGTCCGGTACCTAGGTACTTTCTCGGTACTTTTAGGTAGTCAAAGTCAAATAGTTGCCCAATAACCCTGTAATGTTTTTTAAGTGCCAGTACAAAGAAAAAGGTAATTACGACCCCGGTCACAGAAGCAGACGCAAATAAAAATACATCTTGCACAGCCTTGAGTGTTAATGTACTTTACAGTACACACCTAGAATCCCAGAGCCTTTCTCTTGAATATGTAAAGAAAAGCGTTAGAGGCAATTCAATAACAAGTAGGCCCAACATTTAAATGGTAAATCAGTATACATAGTCCAAATCTGATAACCTTAAACAATACTAGGTAGATGTACGCCAGACCACGTCTCGCGTAACAGGCTTCGCGATATCACTGTTACGCTGCGACGTGCCTGGCATACATCTACCTAGGCCTGCGGCGCTGACACCCGAGTCGGGCAGAAGGCAGAGTCGCAGATAGGCCTTCGGCACCAAAGGACACAAATTTTATCCCCAGGATTTTATTTTGACGAGTTGCCCCACCAGAGTCCATCAAATATCTGAGAAACAACATTAAAATGGGTCATTTTCGTGTTAAAATCGCCCTCTGGCGACTTAAACGGTTAGAGATAGAGCCAAACGGACAAAATTTTAGCCCTACGGGCTCTTCTATGACGAGTAACATCTTAGAAAGATGTAAAACAAATAAAAAATTAGAAGTAATATTTTGGGGTTTTCGTTAGAGGGCTCAAAATCAATACCGTTCTTGCTTTTTATGCTACAAAGCTACGCTAAAAATTTCAGATACCTAGCTCAACCCATTCTCGAGTTATCGTGTTTACAGACAAACAGACACACAGACAGACAGATACGAAACTTTTTGATCATCACTGAAGTAATAGGCTTCGCTATCGCTCAGCCAAGTAGGCTTCGCTATCGCTCAGCCAATAGTCAATTAAACCCTTAACAATAAAAATGT
>NW_026267198.1:481038-482943 GCF_000697945.3 Frankliniella occidentalis
GCTTTGAGGTTGTGCTCTTATTTTCACGAAACATTCTCTAACTTTTGCCTAGTATCATGAAGTTAGAGGCTTGACTGGCTGGTGTGCTGTACAGATGATTGAAAATTATGTAAATGTAACTTTAATGCCAAACAGTGTTGCTTTTCGTAAGTGCTGCTTTTTTTTTTTTTTGACTTACTTTGGGGTAGGCGTAGTGCAGAGGAGACAAAAGTACTTGGTTGATGGCTATTTATTGCATATATGGAGTGGCGTGGACCATTTAAAATAATATTACAATGAAATGAGTACAGTGCAACAATGAAGGGTGATGTACAGTTCATTGGTCATTGGTCTTAAAAATGAACCGCAGTTCAGACAGAATCCATTTAATAACTGGAACAGCAAAAGACCTACCCAAAATACAACGACGGGTTGAATTACTGGTCACTCCAGTGTCAGTGAAGTGAGAAGGAAATCCAAACAATCTTTCCATTTCGGTTATTGACAGGTACACCGCCCTAGAACGTTCCAAAACTGGAAGTTCACCATTTGGACCTCTCTGAGACGCTAAATTAGTAGTGAGAGTACCTAAACGTTTTAGTTGCGCCTGCCGGCCGTAATCTAAAAAGTCATCCAACACCAGAATGCACTCTGTTTGCACTCTTTGTTGCGAGAGGCTGTCCAAATTACCCCAAAACAATCTGGGCCGTTTCATTGGTACAAATTCAGACGCACACAACACTATTGGTTTCTTCTTCAGACAGTTGTTGAGTTCCATAAGGACATGAGAGTCTAAATGCCTCGTATTTTCGAAGCACCAATAGAAAGCATGCCCATTCCTTCGTGCCTTATCACGGAGAAAATTTTTGACTCTCAGAAAGTCAAAGAATAATTTCCCAGTCCCCTCATGCAGGCCGACACGAGTTGGATTTACTCTGCTGAGTGAGGCACATGGCGACCCACCTATCACGAGGGATATAGGCAATGTAATGGCCTCTAGAATATCTTCTGTAAGTGTCTCGATGGGGCCGAGCTGGACAGCAAAAGGTACGTTTCTTTCCTGGACACGCCGGCACTCCTGACAGACCTCCGACGTAAAATATGTTCCAACAGTTATTCCTAAGGAACTGAGAGCCACATGTGCAGCGCATATCCCATCGAAGAGTGATAAACAATGTAACGTTGGGCGGCCATCAAAGCACTGCAGGGGTTAAAATCAGGTTAGCAGATGTTGGAAAGACCTAACGGAGACTGAAAATATGTGACATACCCACCTTTGTACTTGTTTCAAATCCTTTGAATCCCTCGCCGCCCCCATGAGGAGTGGGTGTCGCGACACTCGTCATGTCGGGGACTTGTGGAGGTAGTGGCCGCCTGCCCTTCTTAGCTCCATACCAGCACCTCCCCTTGGGAGCAGCTGTCAGGCATCTCCTGACACCGCGTCTCCTACCCATATATTACGTCCAGCGGCTACACGGGGGGCCTAAGTACAACCTTAACACGTCGCCGAACTTGACTCCAGAATCGTATAGAAGTCTGTGCGACTCTCTGCTGGGGAGAGTGACCCTGTGGGAAAGTTATGGTGAACTATCGTATAGGATCGTACTTAAGGTAATGACACTTTGAGTACACTTCCAAACTCAGAAATTGTAACTGACGTACCGACAGGTGCGGCAGTAACCACACGGGAGAGTGCTCTCGCAGTTGAAACCGCCCAATCTATATGACAGTTGACATAGACGACGGCGCAAGCGATGTATTATCTCGCTCGAAATGTGGAAGGATGTGGGGGTTAGGACGTCACCGACGTCACCGCCACCGCCTCGGCCTCCGCCGGCCTGCACTCTGGCGGCGAGATGCGGAGATTCAGGAAAGGGGAAGGTGGGGAGTGGAAGGGGGGGGGGCACGACCAAGAGGCGAGACGAG
>NW_026267198.1:484243-486511 GCF_000697945.3 Frankliniella occidentalis
TTCTAAATTCGCGCTACGCCCTTACTATGAGGTCTTTCACATAATAATTTCCTTGTGAAGGTGGGAGAGTCTCCAAGTCAGAATGTGCTGCAATCACCAGGAAAGTACAGATTTGTTCGGAAACGCGGACAAACGTTGAACGGTCGCGAGCAGCGATTGACTTTAAATGTCTACGGTGGACTCCGTCAAATGTTCCCGCACTGGAGTAGGCTGGATTGCTTCGAAGCGGCGGGAACCCTCACGGGTTCATCTTGTTCAACTGTAAAAAAGTTGAGAAAGGATCACGAGACAGGTAGGCGTAATTGTCCCCCCCCCCCTCCGTTCGGGAAGTGGGATTTTCTGCCATCTGCTTACTTGTTGCAGGTGTAAAACCCGTGACTCCGGGCAAGCACAGACCTAAGCCTGACGACACTAAGCGCGAGAAGGTGTATGGTAGTTGGGTTTGGACAGCAATCCGTCACAAAGTCCACATGTTCTACCGACACAAGATTCCGCCGACGGCCAAGCGCATCCTGGCTGCGGTGAAGGCCGACCCTTTGCTCCCCAGCAACTTCACCCTGCGCACCATGCAGCGCATACTGCGCGACATTGGCTTCAGGTACATGAGGCGCAGCCGGAAGAGCATTTTGTTGGAGCGAGAAGAACTTATTGTCTGGCGACGGGATTATCTCATCAAAATGAAACAATTTCGGCGGGAAAAACGCAACATTGTGTATCTTGACGAAAGCTACGTTAACCAGAGGTACACTACGTCGCACGCATGGTACGACACTGGCATCCAATCGTACCGCGACGTGTACCGGGAGGGCCTAACTTCTGGTCCGAACACGCCATCAGGTAACCCCCCCCCCCCCTTCCCTATTTTCCCGTTTCCTCTCTTCTCCTTCGAAAGTTAACTGTCGTGTATATTTACAGGAAAAGGTGGCAGATTTGTTTTATTGCATGCCGGTAGTGCGTCAGGCTTTGTGAGTAATGCAAAGCTTGTTTTTGTCGCCACCAAAGCAAAGCGCGTCGCAGGTGGAACACATCATGATGAAATGTGTGCGAAGCGCTTCACCAAATGGTTTAAAGAGCAACTAATGACAAATATCCCAGCCAACTCTGTTATCGTGATGGACAATGCGTCCTACCATTCTGTTTTGAAGGTTTGATACACGATAGCTCGTACTTATAACTGAGTCTTTTTCACCATTTTAAAATATTTTCTGCTTTTTAGGATCGGGCGCCAACGATGGGCGACCTCAAGAAAGACATTGTAGCATATATGGTTGACAAGAATATTCCCTGCGATGAGAAAAAGCAGACGAAAGCTGAAATGATAGCAGTAATTAAGGAAAGGGGCATTCAAAAACGGTAATGTTTTTAATTCCTTTTTCTTCTCTCTCACCAGCCAAGGTACAAAAGTGCTTATTTTTGTCGATGTTTTTTTCTACAGGTACGAAATCGACGAGCTGGCAAATAGTCATGGGCACACAGTGCTCAGGCTACCCCCATATCACTGTGAGCTTAATCCTATTGAACTGGTCTGGGGTTCGTCGTAATAACCCTTGTTGAAGTTGAAGTTGAAGAAGGGGTTCTTTGAAGGGGTATGTCGCCCTGAACAACTGCCAATTCACCATGGTGTCCGTCGCTAAGCTCATCGACGAAGCATTCGACACCATCACCCCGGAGAAATGGAATGCCTGTGTAGAGCACGTTATGAAGCGAGAGCAGGAGATGATGGAAATCGACCACATCGCGGACGAGTTCTTCGACAACCCCACACAGTTCGTAATAAATCTAGAGGACGACTCAGCTGAGGTGAGACATCAACTGCATGCACGATAAAGTCGTTGCTCGGATTTTTCTTAACCTGTTTTCGTTATTTCAGGATGAAGATGATGTGCCCGACGAATGGGTATCAGACAACGACGAAATATTTGAACAGCCGTTGGAAGAGTATGAAAACTTTGAGGAGGAAGAGGTGGACGACCCCGAAGACACCCTTGCCATGCCTCTGGATGAATGATTCCGCCCCCTCCCCTCTCCCTCCCCGGGCCTTTCACTTAATTCCCTATATGTTTCATTATGACTCAATATTTCTGATTTCTTAGGTATTTAAAAAAATGTTGTTCTATCAATAAATAATTTAAAAAGTGCTCATACTTGTCCTCCTTTTGTGAAGTTTTCCGAATGATGCTTTCTATTGAACGGGTAGTCGTACGAACACGATTCAAATTTCTAGGGAAGTTTTTCAGGCGGATCGTCAGTATACTTTTAGTCCTTTCA
>NW_026267198.1:493993-495962 GCF_000697945.3 Frankliniella occidentalis
TAAAAACACTAACCTAACCTATCAAACATTGCATCTCCCAAGCACATATGGCGAGGATTGAGCACTAAACCAGCGTGACTAAATAGTCGCTCCGCCGACGCGCTTGATGGGAGGCAAGTATTGTACTTAATGTACAATTTTTTTTTATAAATTTACATCTTTTAACATGCTTTAGGTCCGCAGAGACCTGAGACAAGAACCTTTCAAGCTCAGCGACTGGCCCTCTCACTGAATGTTTAGTGATCCATTTTTTCTTGTGCTGTGATGTTCCTACTATGAATCTTAATTTTTTTATCTTGCTTTTTCTTACACAATGAGCTATTTTCCGAAATAGAAGAACAAGAAGAATACAAGATGGCCGCCGTCTGTAGTCTGCTCCCGGACCATCACAAACCTTCAACTGTTTGCTCGCCGTCTGGTCGGTCTGTCCGCAGCCCGGCACCGTATCGCGCGTATCTTGTGTAAATCCGAACCAAAACTTAGTGTGCTAAACATCATTTTAAAGGTGAGCAACACAGGAATCCGATTCTGATGTTACTATCGCCATATAACGTGAATGGAAATATTTATTCCATGTGAAAGGGCTGAAATGTGGGTGTTAGGCTATGTTTTGGCCATGGTCACTGTTTATTTTGACTTAACTGCCTTCCTCTGCGTATTTTCCTAAAATCCGTGAGGAAATTGTGCGAGAACTATGGGATGAGTGCAAGGACAGTAGAGCTTGATTATTATGATGACGACAGCGACATGCAGGGGACAGAAGAGGCCAACATGCAATTGAGTGAAGACAAAGACATGCAGGTGTTTGTAATTTCCGAGTCAGATAACGACGATGTGAATAAAGTGCCGAGCGATGAGAACAGAATTGAAGAGGTAGAGGCAGATGACAAAGATGAAGGTGCAGTGGAGGGGACATTACGAGAGGACAACATTGAAGATCAACATCACTCCACAGAGGCTCAGTCAAATGTGAAAGAATTGATGAGTGACAGCGCTGACGTACAGCTAGACAGGCTTGCCGCTGACACACACGGAGTTGATGGAAAGAAATGCGTCATTCCTTGCCTCTCCTTTGAGGGCCAGATTCACCACTCCCACAGTTCTCGAGGTCTATGAAGACCCGACAAATGACCAAAGCAAGGATGACCCTGCAGGCCCTACTATGTGCTGGAGGAGCCTAACGGCAATCTCAACATTACCCACTCGTCGTCCATTGACCAGGGAAATTGGTCAAACGATGTGACCATAGACCACAGGAACACCACCTTGAAAGAGGAGCTTGGCAGTGTGGAGCTTCAGGACATAGTGAATGTTTGCAAGGATGGCCCACTCCTGTCCTCCATGGTAGTCGAGATGGCCAGCTTGTGTTGGTTTTTTTCTTCACTATGTACGTGTATTTCCAATGTAAAGAAAATATGAAGAATAAAAGCTTACGGTACCACATGACTGCATCCTGTTCTCCTTTCTTGTCCATTTTTTTTTAAATATGTCGAGGGGTTGTAAATAAATTCAAACAGACATTGTATACGTGACGTATAATTGGCATTCTGGTCAACAATTGCAACCCGCGTATAAAAAAATTAAGAACAACGGTTATATATAAACATCTTCTTGAAAGAAACACATTTAAAAATTAAACCAGTACATAGAGACAACGTTACACTGGCCATACGCAGACACAACTAAGAAAACAAGTATAAAATAAAACAAAAAGCATCAGCAAGAAGCAAACGTAAGTAAAACGTGTCTTAGAAAATGATAAAGCATGGTAAAGAATTAAAGAAATCTACTACTTTTGCAACCTATGAGATGGCCACTTTAACAGAAAAAAATTCTACATACAACGCAATAAACCAACTTAAAATGTGATCCGGGCCAGGAAAGTGTTGTCTGGTGGCGCCCAGATTTTGCACACTGTTTCTACAAGTTCCATACAATTTTTAGAGGGTGCAACCTCGATTACAATTTT
>NW_026267198.1:501168-503146 GCF_000697945.3 Frankliniella occidentalis
CAAGTAGTGCCAGAAATTATTATAACGGATGAGCCTCAAGGGAATGAACTACCTGAAAATCTGCAACAAGAAAAAAATTGTAATAATGATACAGTATCCACTTCTCCTGTTTGGTCATGTGCACTAATCCATACCTTAAAGATGCCAATTAATTGGGTAGTTGGAAAAACTCTTGAAGTTGATAGCAAGGTTCTGTACCACATAGACCCCAAAAATGAGCAAATGAAGTCCATCACATTCTCAGACCACCAGCCTAAAATTGTAATTAAATTTAGAGGAATTGTATGCAAAGAATTTCCTCAAAAAGTTAACTCTGTTGATGAAGCTCAGAAACTGCTGGAGCAGATAGACAAAGTTACAAATTTAGTAAAGCTTGTAATGGTAGGATCACCTCCAAAAAAGTCAAGAGATGCCAAGATTGTTTAAAACTGAATGAAAGACTCCGTAAAATTGAAGAACGTAAGCTTAAGTTAGATCTAAGAAAAAAAGAGAAGCAACAAAAATTATAAAATAAGGTCCAATCTCTTTCAAGATCAAAATTAAATCTAAGAGAAAAGGTAATAAAATAATTAAAATTAAAATTCAATGTGTATGATTAGTTAATACTTACATTCTTTTTATCATTCTCTTGTCATGTATTTTGTAGGTCAGAAAGTACAAGAGAAGAATAGAGCATGTCATACGGCAGTGTCAAGCCAAGGATGAGACTGTCATTGCTGAGGCAATCTCCAAACTTCCACCAGCCCAGCAAGAGGCAGTGAAGGCTTGCTTTGCTGCTTCCAAGCGTAAAGGACCTTCAGGGCGAAGATATACTGCTGAGTGGGTGTACGAGTGCATGCTCATGAGAATAAAGGACAAAAAGCTATACAATCACATCAGAAATCATGAGATCCTTATCTTACCTGCCACCAGCACAATAAATGGCTACCTAAAGCATCATGGAGGCGCATATGGGTTTCAGCCACAAGTCGTTAATATGCTTAAAAAAAAAAAAACATCCAGTATGAAGGCAAGATTGAGGAGAGGTAAGGAGGCACACCTGTAAATTAATAATAAAATTATAAATAGTTGTTAAAAGAAGAGTTAATATTACCAAACGTTTTCCTGGTAGGAATGATTTTAATAGATGAGATGTGAAGGGGGCCGAGGGTGGCAGGTTAGCTTCGGACCGAATTCCCTTCCAGTATGGCTCCCAAATGCGTGGTTTATAGATTTTTGAGGTATTCCGTCAAAATATGAGAAATTCTTACCTTTCGGAGGCCAAGGTTGACCGGAAGCGGCGAGGTTGCAACTCGGCATGCTTTCCACATGACTCGCCGAGGTGACTAACATCTTGTACCCCTGAAAAAACCTTCCAAACGTCGATTTTAAGCGTGGAAACTGACGAAAAGTGGCCGAGTATTGCGGGCTGCCTAAGCTGAGTCTAAACAGACCCGTCGGGAACCTTAAAGTCTATCCGAGAATTTTCTTACAATTTTTGCATTTTTTTTGGTAGAACGGGCATCGTTTTCCCGTATGTCGAACTTGAGAAAGAGATAACGACCCCTCGATGACCGGGCCTATTGCCAGCTCCACTTCGCTCCACCGGCAACTCGGTTCGGCAGGGAGCAGGCCTAGCCAGGCCTGCCGATCGGCCTGCCCTCGAGTGCGTTTAGGACGGGCCTTGTCCCTTCTCATTTTTCATGGTGTACCCTTCCATCGGAAAAAGAGCCTTCGGGCCGTTTGAGTGACAGCTCGCTTTGAATCATCTTTTTGCCAGGTCGAGGGGTGTGGAACTGGTCAAAAAAGTGTATACACATGATTGTGTCTAGACAATCATTGTTTCAGATTGTGTGTGATTGTTTATGATTGTGTCGATGATTGTCTCTGATTGTTTCAGATTGTTGGGTCAATGTTGGGACATAATTTTAAAAATTGTGTCATGATTGTGTGTGATTGTTTTAGATTGTGTGTGATTGTGTGGATTGTGTGTGATTGT
>NW_026267198.1:503196-504214 GCF_000697945.3 Frankliniella occidentalis
CCCCTCGTCAGCCTAAATCACGGTTGGTAGGCAATATATCCAACAAAGCCCCTCCCTCAATATAGGCAACGCACAAGTAAATCGCCCCCTCCGTTAGACGGACTTAAAACGGCGCGTGTTCGGATGAGACTCACACTGGGTTCTGCCCGTACGTGCCCTGATCCCCTAGAGCAGGCACACCCGCTCGCTTTGTCGCAGGCATCGGAACACCCGGTACTACATGCAGAATACAGGCATGTTTGCCTATCGTCGCTGACGAAGGCGCTTCACCCCCTACCACCCTCTTTCAGGTCACCCACCTTTCCGACATCACAGGGACGATTTTTAAAGAAAGGTGCTGTCCCCCGCCCCCTGTCTCTCTCTCTCTCTCTCTCTCTCTCTCTCTCTCTCTCTCCCTCGCTCTCCGGTCGGTCCCAGATGAGATACCTGAAAGAGTAGGCAACATGCCCAACATCGCCCTGTCCATCGGTTCGGCTTAAAACCACCCTTGCACCATCACCATTCACATAAGTTGCATGAGAGGTAGGCAATGCGCGAGCCCGATGAGCTCGATATGTGGCATACCCGAAGGGGAAACGACTTCGGTAATCCGGCTGACACTGGTCTGTAATCCGGGGTAATCCACGGTAATCCGGGGTAACCCATGGTAATCCGGGGTAATTCTAGGTAATCCTAGGTAATCCTAGGTAATCCGGGGGTAATCCGGGGGTAATCCGAGGGTTATCCAATACCTATCTTCAAATTGTGTTAGTAATCACTTTAACACGTTGCGAGTTCCACATGACCACACGTATGGTCACAATAGTATGTAAAGGGGACTCCCCCCCTCCCCCCTCCCAAGGTGTGATAGGTGGCCGCAAGCGCAAGCGCTCTCACTGGTGGATCTGACATGCGCAGAACCGACTGCGCGTCTCCGTGTCAACCTCTGTCAGGGCAGCGCGCGCGCCGCCGGGTACTCAAAAGGGATTAAAGGAGCCAGGAAAGACCCGGCACCGCCCCTCGTGAGGCTCGGAGATCG
>NW_026267198.1:509643-513733 GCF_000697945.3 Frankliniella occidentalis
ACTAGAGGCAACGCGTCTGACACTGAGCTTACCAAGTTGGTCCTTGAGGTAGTTATACTCCTTGAGCGGAGTGGGCTCCTGGTTGACGGTGTTGTTACTGATGGGGCCGCTTGGAATCGTTCAATGTGGACAAAGTTTGGAGTCACCAAAGAGAAGTGCAGTGTAGAACATCCTTGCGATCCTCAAAGAAAGTTGTTCTTCATTTCAGACTTCCCACACTTCTTGATGAAGTGCATGAGGAACTGTCTGTGCAAAAAAAAAAATATTCACGTATATTATAAGGTTGACTTTAGATGATAGATAATGGGTGCTATGTTTCTGTTTGAGTACTTACTGATTTTGATTGTAGACTCCAAACGGTGATGTGCAACTGCGGCACTGGGAAGCAGTTCTGGAAGCAGAAAAACTGCACAAGCTTGGCCTTCGTGAATGTCACAAGCTGACACAGGAGCATCTCAACCCCGACCCATGGCAAAAAATGAATGTTGCCATGGCATGGCAGGTACAAACATTTTTCAAAGACTTCAAGCAGATTATTATTTACCTTGAATGTATGAAGTAAATGTATTCATTTTCATTTAGTTCTGGAGTGGCTCAGTGGCTGCAGCAATGGAGAGCTACAGGTTTCAGGAGGTTGATAAGCTGGCAGATTGTGACGCATCAATAGAAATGTGCACACTAATTAACAACCTTACAGATGCAATGAATTCCAATAGGCCAGAAAATGCACTCCGACTTGGATCAGCACATTTTAAAGTATGAGTGAAACCTATGTACATTCGGTAGCTAATTACAAATAAAGGAACACTAACACATGAAAAAAGTCTAATTACCGGCCATAGAGAAATTCCTTCACTACTTCACAAATTTAAGAGAGTGGGCAGACAATAAATTGAGAATAAAGCTTGAGGAGGCTGAAAAATCAAGGATTGCTCAACTGAGAGCCCAGGGGAAAACCCCAAAGGGTAAAGCCATCAAATATCAGGAGGACTACATTTTTTCAGACTCCACAGACATTGGCTTTATAGTGACTCTGAAAGGCACTCTAGAGCTGGTGAATTTCCTGGTTCAAAAATGTGGGTATGCCTATGTGATGACAGCCAGGCTCAACCAAGATGCTCTTGAGGTGAATAATTAACTACATCAATTGTAAACTACTGTTAAAAAAACAGAAAATAACATTTTGTATTTAAAATTACAGAGGTTTTTTGGTCTTGTGAGGCAGTCTTGTGGTAGGAATACTCATCCTGAGCCTAGGGTGTTTGCTCAGCTATTCCGTCTGCTCTCCATTTATTCCTTGGTCAAGCCATGTCGTGGAAGTAACATTACAGGCGGGGAAATGGTGACTGCACTCTTCAGTTTAGAGGACATGAAAGCAAAGACCAGGCAAGAAAGGCACACGTTATTAAGTGACAAACTTGATGAAATAATTATTACAGGTATTTAATACAGAGCACACTTCTAGCACATCTGTGTTGATAAACATTTTGTACAACTCACCGTTAATTATTTTTCAGGCCAAGATCTTGATCACATAACAGATTTGGTGGTAGCTATGTAGCGTGCCAGGTAGCGGTGACGCAATTACTGGAATAATTAAATAATGTCCAAAACGCCTGAATACTAGGCTACGATGCGCTACAGGCGTGTGACGCGGGTAGTCTAAGTGACGTCACCACAGGCGCAAATACCTGTTTTCAAAACTTTTTCCAGTGATCGCGTCCCCACTACCTGGCACGCTCCATAGTTATGGATAGGGCACTGTACGGCCTACGTATTGGCAAAAACAATATGTTCGATTTTGCCTATTTCGGCTGCTAGGAGCGAGCCGCGCGGCCCGCGACGTTTGGGCCCCTGGAGACGCCCGGTCGGTCGCCGCGAGCCAATATCGAGCCCGCTCAGAAAATCGCGATGCGCGTCGGGTAAACGTTATCGCACAGAGCCCAAACTTTGCACAGGGTCTCTACTAGGTCTAATCTTTCATTTGAGGTGCCGACCTCCAAAATCGCCGACTTCGAACACCAAATTGGAATGGCCTACCCCTCCCTCCCCTTCCCTATGCCTCCCCCACCTCCGGACCCCTTCTCAGCCCCACCTCCTGCAGCATTTTTTTTGTCAATTTAATGTACGAATTTATATTTTTCAGGGTGCATGGCATCGGGGCCTTAAGAGATGTGGAGGACGACGAGGACAGTGGCGAGGGCGAGGAGGAAGATCTAGATAAGGATGAGGTAGAGATAGTCGACCTAGCTGAAGAAATAGAGAAGAACGATATGCTGTGGCTTCCAACACACCGCCGTTGCGCCTCCCACACCCTCAGCCGCATCGCGGTCCGTGACGTGGAGTCACTAATAGCGAACGATGCTTCGCTAAAATCTTTGCACGACTCAATCATGGCAAAGTGCAAAGCGCTCTGGCGCTCCCAGGCAAGGAGCACAATGGGCCATGACAAAATCAAGGTCGTCCTCGGGACCCTCCTGCCCACCCCTAATGAGACGCGGTGGAATTCCAAATTTGATGCTCTCACGCATATTACTAAGACTGACTAAGGACAAGGCGCCAGAGTTGCGAGAACTGATCGTCTCCAGGAGTACCACAAAACAAAAATTGGATTATTTCACGCCCAGTGAAATAACCTGGCTAAAGGACGCTAAAGGATCAAAAGTGCAACATCCAACACTTCGGCTTCGGCTACTTGCTTTTGAGGCGTTAATATAATTACTGTCTTACAGGTTATGCAGCCCTTGGCAGACGCCCTTACCATACTCCAACAGCAGTCAAATGTCTGCATCGGCTACTTGCTACCCACCCTCCATAGGTTGCTCCAGACCCAGTCTAAAATCCTGGAAAGAAAGGGCCCAAATGCCTTGAAGTACCTGCGGCCCGTTGCGACCTGTCCAGGACAGCGTAGAGAAGAGGTAAGTCCGACAGACACGATACATGCCGTGCCACGGCTACTCTCGATTACTTAAGTCTATTAATATGCACTCTTTGACACACAGGTTCAACAATTCGAATCAAAAACTTTTCTGAGACCAAGACCTGGTCGTCGCGGCCTGTCTAGTGCCTGCTCTCAGGCTCGACTGGGTGCGAAACTTTGTAAAGGACGACGTCGAAGGAGTTAACAAAGTTGAACAGGCGAGGCGTTGGGTCTTGCAGGCTACGGAGGACCTACTAGAAGGGGAGGCCTCGCAGGAGCCAGGGCCTGCACCTGCAACCGCCCCTGAACCAGCGTCAGAGGCAAAAAAACTCGTTCAGGCGTCTGTTCGGGCACGAAAATTTAAAATGTATTTCGTCCCAGTCACCATTTAAAATTCACATTTTGTCCTGTATTATCAATCATACTTTGATTCCAGGTTCAGTCAAAACCGTAAACGGCCTGCTGCAAGCTCTGCTACAGAAATTATTGACAGATTACTCTCGGGGGATGACGAGGGGGTTTTCACTTCCGAAATACCGTGTACACCAAATGAGGTATTTCACAGGTATTTCGAATGAAATACACCAAAATATGCCGAAATATGCTCCAAAACGGTGAACTTTTCCTGAGAAATACCGGCGAAATACCGGCAAAATACACGTATTACGAAATACCGTGTACAACGAAATGTCGAGTGAAAACCCCCTCGGGGGATGAAAGTGCTGAGAATGAGGAAATTTATAAAAAAATGTTCATCAAATTCAATACTTGCATCCCCTCGAGTGCTCCTGTCGAGCGTTTCTTTGGCAGGGCTAAACTAGTTATAGTCCCTGGTTGAAGCAGGCTGACAGACAACTTTGAAGCATTGGTGCTTTTAGAAGCAAATTCCGAACTATCAGGATAGTAAACACTGTAGCCTCAGTTCTTTTACTGCCAATGCCAGATATTAAAACGGTATATTTTATGGATATTATTTTCAAAAAATGAAGTGTACATTTTCTAGAACTATTGTTTTTTTTTAATGTCTTATTTTGACGGTGTAGTAATAGTTAAGTAACGAGTTACAAATTTTTGGGTAACGGTAAAGTAACGAGTTACTATTTTGGGTACGGTAACGGTAACTAGTTCTCAATTGGCGGCGAGGTAACAGTAACGGTAACACTTACTTTT
>NW_026267198.1:518253-522741 GCF_000697945.3 Frankliniella occidentalis
TTTGCCAAATGTTTTTATATTAAAGAAAAATAAAACAATGTATGAACTTGATATGCATCTTTGGTTGTTATTGAAATGTTCCTCAAACAGTGTTTTATGCGAAGTAACTTTAGAGAAAACATTGTCAGCCAAAAAGCCTGAATGACAGCAAGATGACAAGTATTTTCTTATGCCAGATGTTTTTATAATGAAGAAAAGTAAAACAATGTATGAACTTGATATGCATCTTTGGTTGTTATTGAAGTGTTCCTCCAACAGCAAGACAGTAGTAGGTGAGAAATGTGATAATGCATGAGATAAGTTCAATTTTTTATTGATTCCTGACTAAACTTCCACACTAACATAATAGCATTTGAAAAATAAAACTTCTCAACTTAAGAAATACTGTGACATGCTACATAATTCATAATAGTAATATAAAATATAATCAAGTATTAAAATCAGTCTTATATAGGAAAGGGACATTTTCCTAAATGTAAAAATGGTAACAATATAGTTATGTAAAGCAAAACAGCCAGCCAAGCAGATTACTTGCCAAATGAATACTTGTGGTAATCCCTCCACAAATATTTATTCTCAATGGCTGGGCGGTAATAATCTTCATAAAACTTGACAAGATTTAAAAGCATAGAGCTGATAAAATTCTCTTTTCTGTCAATACGAATCACTTTAAAATCTTTGAATGTGTACACAACAAAATCACAGAATGATTTGTCTGTCACAAGCATGTGTCCTTGAACTTGATAGTAAAAACGATGAGTCTTCTTCAGCTTTAGTAAACTTGGATTTTTCTTGGACTTGACAAGGAAGTCCTGGTTTTGAGGCCCAATAGGCAGGTTTCTGTGAGTATACGGACATTTCACTTCACCAAGACCATCTGCTCCAACCAGGAAGTCTGGAGAGGCACCCAGAAATGGGTGAGATTCCATTATTACCAATCCAGAACACTTTACGTCAACACCAGGATTGTCACGCTTGTATCTGGCTATGGCAACACTTTCATACTTTAGCCCATGTGCCATAGCACGAGAAGTAGCTTTCACACGTATCAGCTTAGAGACAGCCTTTGCAACTGGATCTTCATTATGTATAGCTTCGTAGAACCAGGAGGCTGTGATTCTGACTTCTCTTACATTATGCCACAAAGGAGACTCACTCTGCTTTTGTGTCTCCAGTTCAATCTTCTCAATCTCTTCGGTGGTTATTTCTTTTAATCGAAGGTGATTCAGAAGAATATCACGGGAGGAAAACTTGCTATAGGTGTGGTCGGAGTCAATAGCATAAGGATTAGCAGGCTCTATCAGATGCTTCAATGGCATTGTAGAATTAAATCCTCCATTCAGAATTAAATTTCTGAAGTAAGTCTGGTAATTTTTCATTTCTTCCTCACTTTCCTGAACAGGCTCTAAACCAAACTGACCTCCCTGCCCTTTCATCTGCCTTGCTTTCAGGGGTGTTCCTTTAAATTTCTTGGTAGGGTGGTGGAAAGTTTGTAGTTGCTGCGTACATGTTTCGTCAGTAGTTACAATGCCTTCTATCTTCACATGGGCAACAGCTAGCAACACAACACTAACATGCTTGCAATGTGCCTCACCACTGCTCTTGCCATGAGTACACTCACAAGTCGCACCCACAACTTCCCCATCACTCAACAGCTTGCAGTAGACATTGTACTTGTCAACCTTCTTCATTTCAGCATAGCATATTCCATAAATGAAAGTGAAGTTATCTAAAAAAGAAAAAGACATTCTGTATTAGTCTAATAGGACAATATTTTAAAAGCATCATAAAAATAGATTGTTTACACTACACACCTTGCTGGCAGTAACGTATCACTTCAAGAAACCCTTCTTGGTACATTCCCTCCGCTGGACCAATACTCTTCTTAAACAAAGACAAATACAAGACAATGTCGTCTTTGCTGAAAGGAGGCAGGGTTGAGTTGGCATTGATGTCTTTAAACTTGTCACGAGTTGGTGAGTTTAGGACATCAACTAGCTCAACTGTGTCGTCACTGGGCGTCACATTAAAATCTGAGTTAGTCTCATAATACACAAGTCTGCAAAAGAAAACAATTCATGAAATTGAATAGGTCAATGTAAAGGATACATACATGAAGATTAAGTACACAACACACCTGTCCAGTAACGTAGATTTCTTCCCCGTTATCAAGGCTCCTGGCTTTTGCCTCAATAGCTCCTTCAACTCATTTACTTTCAAACCACTGAATCGAGCCCGAAGAGCATTCTGTCTCTCCTCGATGGAGAGATGGACGTCCCCGTCGTCTCTCCCGTCATCGATCACATTCCTGTTATTATTGTTGTCGATAGCAGAGACGAGCCTAGAAGCGACCGAAAGAGCCACCCATTAAACAAGAGTTTTCACAGAGCGAAATAAACTATGATACATGATTCGGTCAGGAAGTAAGCAAAATTGTTTGAAGTTGCCAAAACTAATGCTGCACTAGCATGCCAACCGCAGTTAAAAGATTAACAACTACTTTAAAATACAGTAAAAGCGACGCCTACCGTGACAGGAGCTGTGTCTTATTGCCCGTCGTGCTGAGTTTTCTTCTCCGAAGTTCACCCTGTAACTGCGGAGAAGGCTTCTCCCCCCAAAAGTCTTCACAGACTTTTGACGGCATGACGTTGTCAACCGATAATATTAGAATTACCAGCGAAATGAAAGCCACGAGGCGATATACTAAACTAAACCACATGGTTGAGCGAGGTTCGGTCGACATGACGGCCGCGCGTGTCCGAACGGTTTATTTCTCATAGTGGACCGGGAGCGTGCTGCCCCCTAGCGGCCGGAGCGAGAAGCAGCCCCGCCGCTCAGGCCTCATTGTTTGTGTCTCGGCCCAATGTGGTATGCCCGAAAGAGTTTGGCTTTGATAGTCAGGAGGTCGAAGAGGTCTCTGTTGTTGCTGGTGCGAGCTCCAGCCAAAGATGTAGTACTGGCAGTTCCAGCTCCAGGAAGCAGCTGCCCAGATACAGGAGTGGCAAGTACGCACCAATAATGATTTGCATAATTTGTCTGTTCCTCATTATCAAATTTTATTGATAAACCCTTCTTTCTTCAGGTGGAAAGACCGCCACTCAGCTCTCCAGGGTCTGAAAGACCTAACGGTTATGTTCCTTCAGAGCAGTCTGCAGCCAGCTTCAACTATGTTCCTCCATCAGCAACAGCCAGCCTCAATCAGCCAGCAACCTACCTCTTTCAATTTTAACAACCCTGCACCAGTTCCTTGTCTGTCTATATCCCGTTTTATTTCCCCCGTTTCCCTCCAGACTCCTTTATCTATTAATTTCTCCATGGTTTCTCAAGCATCATCAACACCCCGTCCCCAACCTATCACCCTATAAAATAAGAATTATCGCGTGGCTTTAGTGAAAGGTGGAAAGATTATGGATGTTAACGGCCAAAATCACTAGAATCACAAGAATTAAAGGTACTCAAAATAAAAATTGATATACTTTATCTCTTATCATTTCTCAACCATTTTACACCAAGTTCATGGAAAAATATTTCATATTCATGAGAGAATAATAGAGCCTAGTGTGGGGTGCCCATTTATTTTTGAACAATTTGCCGTTCCCTGATTGAGGGCAATGGTATGCACTTAGCGGCATCCTGCATCTGTTGGAGTGGTCCACCCGGGTAAATCGTTACGCCTAGTTTTTACAACATGCACGTGTGACGCAGGCCGGCAGGCCCATGCTCGGGAACGGCCGACGAGGGTCCAAGCACAAAATGCCCATTGCCACCCTTTTTCTCTCCAAAATGGTTATTGCGTACCTCCGGCCCAATCGGCTGACATTTGCAAACAAGCCCGTCCCCGCTTTGCGGAGACAAAGGAGCTCAGAGCCGGAGGGACCGCGAGAGAGAGAGAGGCGCGGCGCATTCCTTAAAAACTCAAAGGCAGACCGACCCCGTAGCGAGTCACAACGTGCAAGTTGCTAATAGGCATGCCCGGGCCGATGGGCGCGTTGTTGTTTGCTTGCAGAGCCACCGCCCTCCCCTCCCCTCCCCTCCGTTCACCCTGGCCGTTCCAGGCGCGTCCCTGAAGACTCCAGTAAGACCAGTAGCTTTTCCAAGGAGTCTCAGGCTGACGCCCACCAGCCTCGCCTCTTAGTGTTTAAGTCACCTTAGAGTAAGTTCAAGAGCACACCGCATCACCTGCACCTCGGCGTAGGGCTGTGCGATATTCGGGAATACCGAAACGATATCGGTATTTTTTTTTTACCGATGCTTCGGTATTTTAAATTTCTGCAATTCGGGAACGATATTTCGATATTATCGAAATATCGAAAAATACCGATTGTTTGGGGATTTCGGTATTTCGGTATTTCGATATTTCGGTATTTCCATAATACGGAGAATTTGGTACTCTGGCGGCCTGTTGGCGTCAAGAAGGGCTGCACGACGGGGCTTTGGGCACATCTGAGGGTCCACCACATTTTCGAGTACCAGGCCCTGAAGTTAACT
>NW_026267198.1:522791-524112 GCF_000697945.3 Frankliniella occidentalis
AACACCTATTTTCAAAATGTTGTTAGATAGAATTACCTTGGAATCCCCTTTTAAAATTATTTTTACATGTCGTTTGTGTTCAGTATCTCTTTAGTTAGAAGAGCTTTATTTTTCGGTATTGAGAGGCATCATCAACTTGCAGTGTTCCCCTTCTGGTGTTGGGTCTTACTTCTTGTGTTATCTGTTAAGTAGAAGGTGTTTCCGTGCATATCCGGGCTTTCTACTCTTCAGTAACATAAGCATGGTAAGACCTTACGCCGCAATTTATTACATTAAAATAGTTCACTTTGTATTCAGCTATAGATTTTTTATTCCTTGTAATATGTCAACTTTGTGTGACAAGTGGGTGCAAGAGCAATTGAAGCAGCCATCTTAACTGTCCTTGAATAATTTTCATTTCTACTGTTGCGTTTAATTTTGTTTGTGACCTTATGAACCTTGTGATTAGCATTGTTTTGAACCGGAGCAGTAGGCTCTTTGCGTTCAGAGTAGAATTTAACATCTTTTCAGCCCTTGTATTTTTACCAGTAACTATTTCTTATTTACAAATTCACGAAAACTTTGTAAACAGTTTTCAAATAGCCAGTTTAACCTGCCGTTGTTTTATTGGAGGTATCATATTGAGTGGTATGTGACAGGCATCAAATTGAAGTGTTTCCTTTATGGCATAGGGTCTTGCTTCATGTGTTATCTGTTGAGTAGAAGGTGTTTCCGTGCATATCCGGGCTTTCTACTCTTCAGTAATATAAGAATGGTAAGGCCTTACGCCACATGTGTGTGTCTCTTATTACATTAAAAGTAGCTTACTTTGTATTCAGCTATAGATCTTTTATTTTTTGCAATATGTCATCTATGTGTGAAAATTGGGTGCAAGAGCAACTGAAGTAGCCACCTTAACTTATCTTGAATAAGCTATGCACGATGATTTTTGGTAAAAATATAAATTGAGAACTGCCTGTGAACCGTTGCGATTTATCGAAATCATTACCATCACAAACATTATGGCGATGATCGGCTTATGATGGCGCGCAGATGGTCTGAGCCTGATACTCGGAGGGCAGTCGGCCACAGTTAACGATACAGCATCTAATAACGATAAGCAGCAGACGATCGTTGCCCACACATCGGCGAGGTATCTGGTCGGACTATCGACACTGCATCGAAAAACGATACAACACAGACCATCTTGGCCGGCATTTCGGAGAGATATCTGTTCCGACTATCGACACTGCATCCTAGAACGATACACCACAGACGATATGTGCCTGCATATCAGAGGGATATCTGTTCGAATTATCGACAGTTCATCCTAAGTCGATAC
>NW_026267198.1:528958-532465 GCF_000697945.3 Frankliniella occidentalis
TAAGAATTAAAACAAAGGGTTGGAACTAAATGGGCATCCTGGTGCTGCCCGCGGCCGCCGCGCCGCGCCACCGCCGCGCGGCCTCACGGCGCTCCGTCCACCCCGACGAGGCTGGCACCCACCCCGGAGGCCGCGCCCGCCGCCACACCGAGCCACTGGAGGACCCCGGCGGCCAGCATCCCGCCGCCCCCGCCTTCCCCTCGCCTGAGCCGAGCGGGCCGGGGGCTGCTTCGGCTACCCCTTCGGATGGTCAGCAGAGAGAGCCAAGGACTTCGGGGCCCCGAGGAGGCCTTTGGAGGCCCGGCGGACGGCGAGCGCGGACGAGCTCGGGCCCGGCGGCGACCTGGAGCTGGAGGAGACGGGGGCCGACGGAGGAGCGACGGGGCTCGCGGAACTTTAGTCGAAGTTGAGCCGCTTCCGGAAAGCACCGTTGAGATAGTCCGCGCGCGCCGATCGCCTGCGTTCCTCCGAGTGCCCCGCGGACCTCCTTCGGCAACCCCTCTCGCTCCGCGTCATCACCCTCACCCGACCTGAACGATTATCACCTGGATTAACAGTGTTGTATGTGTGTGCTAGTGTTGACAAGAAGCCAGTGATTACATCAAGAGTCTGCGGTGTGTGTGTGTGTGTGTGTAGTGAGCTGTGTGTGTAGATTTTAAGTGTTCTAGTGATAGTGCTGTGTGTGACTTTG
Organism: Frankliniella occidentalis; assembly: GCF_000697945.3. NCBI lineage: Eukaryota > Metazoa > Arthropoda > Insecta > Thysanoptera > Thripidae > Frankliniella > Frankliniella occidentalis. The sequence continues at coordinate 529,650 of NW_026267198.1, forward strand.
TGCCGAAGTACCTGCTCCACCAACCGAACTGTACTGATGAGACGTGTGGGAAAAAGCCGTGCCTGTACCTAAACTATTTCTTGGATTAGAGTTAAGGAAACTGATTTTTTCGGCGTTCCGATCCCACTTACTTCTACTTCCTTCACTAATACACCAATCAGCCCAGCCAATTGAACACAAACTCTTAATTATTAGAAGGGAACCTTACAATTGGCGCCCAACGTGGGGCTGGACTGGTGTGTAGTGAGTAGGAGGGAAGGAGTGAACAGAACTTTCGCGTTCGCGTGTATGACCCCAGTGCGTTTTCGCGTGTGTGACATCAAGACCCATCAGAATGTCGGTCTACAACCTGCGCGGGTCCGGCTCAGGTACGAGCGGGCGCCAGGTCGCGACCAGCACCCAGCCAATGGACGGCGAAGTCCACATCATTGCTGGGGGGTCCGGGGGGTCGGTCCCAGCAGCGCCCACCGAGCCCGCTGCTAGAATGCCGCGTGCGCCCGCCGCCACCGTCGACTGCCCGTGGCAGAGGAGCAGCTTGTCGCGGGCCCCGCCGTCGTCGCCGGCGCCTCTCAAGAGCAGCCCCTCGCCGCAGAGCCACCCGCACCCGCGACTGCGCCGCTCGCCGCCGCGGTGCCAATTTGATGGTACGGGACACCCGCTGGTGTTCCTCGATGAGCTTGCAGAACTCCTCGACGACCATGGCGTCCCGGACGCCGCACGCCTCACCGTAGCTCTGCACTGCCTGCGTGGGAACGCCCACGACTGGGCCCGAGTAGAGCGCCGGGAGGGCTTCCTCAGCACATACGAGGAGCTGTGCAATGCAATCAAGGAAGAGTTCTGGACGGCGAGCCGGCAGGAGCTGGCCCAAACTGAGTTTAAGGCGGCTCGCTGGTCGCCTCGCTCGGGTGTGTCCATGGCGGCATGGTGGGTCTCAATGACACGCCGGGCCCAGTACCTCGACTCGCCCCTCAGCCCGGCCACACTCAACGGAAGCCTGGCGAGCCAGTATCCGCGGGCGATAATGCATCACCTTCGGACCATTTCGGACCAACATCGCCCACGGGATGAACAACAAGGGACTGCGTCAGTACCTGCGCGACCTGGACAGCGCAGACGAGTGGCAGGCCGCCACTGGTCAACGCGCCGCCCCGTCGGCGAGAGGCTCCGCAAGCGTCAACGCCGTGGAATTGGAGAAGACAGAAGACACTCCCGCCGCGCCGCTCCGGGTGGTAGCCGACGCCGCCGCGGACGTGGCAAGGCGTCGCCCGCCACCCCGCCCGCCGGCAGCACCGGGGAAGACGCCAACGCCAACCCCAAGACCACCGACAGCTCTCCCTCGGGAAACGAGTAGAGGTCGGGGCGCACACGGCTCGTCCCGCCCCGGCCACACTGCCCGAGCGGAGGGTGCACATCTGCACCGTGTTCCCTGACTTGAGCACCGACCTCCTGGACGACAACGCCCAGGCGGTCGACACCGTGGAGAACCACTGCCCGGAGGTCGACGTGCGCGTCAACGACCAGCTGGTCCACGCGCTGCTCGACACCGGTGCACAGGCGACCTGGGCTAGCCCGTACCAAAAAAAAAAAAAAAAAAAAAAAAAAAGTCAGCGAGGTTGCGTCCTCTAAAAATCGTATGGAACTTGTGAAGACACTGTGCAAAATCTGGGCGCCACCAGACAACGCTTTCCCGGCCCGGATCGCATTTGAAGTTGGGAAGTGGAAACGGCCGCGAGAGAGACCACCATGCTGATCCCCAGCTGCCCTCTGCTGGTGCGCCCAGGAACGACGAGGCACAGGTCAGGTATGACCATATGAACCCTTCTTCTAAATTGGCGAGGTGAATCCAATGTCAGAGCAAATGCGTCCTCTACAGGGGCGTAAGTATCGTGACAGCCTATGTCACGTTCGACTCATCAGCTTTGTGTTTTTCGGAGTTTCATTCCTTTGGGCTGTTTTATTTTTTAGAAGGGCAGATTGTGTCTGACTGGTTTTTTTTAATTGTTCCTTTTTCAAAATTTTACGTGACTTCCACTCTGTACAGACACAATGTTGTGTCTGTCATGAAGTACATTTACATTAGGTAGCCGGTGCGTTAGCCTCATTTCACTGACTAACGCATTTAGTTCTCACCCTTTGTTTTAATTCTTATTGGTTGAGTTCAGTTATTTTGGTATTTTCTTGGGATAGATGGGGGAGGGGTGTGAAGGCCTGAACAGGGCTGGACTGGACCAATAAGACTTTCCCCAGGAAAATGTGGTTTTCACGAAGACCTCATCGTGACCTCTTTATGACTTACGAGGTCACGATTCTTGCACTTATGACCTCACTGGTGACCTCACAAGTGCAAGAATTGACGTCAGAGGTCACTTTGTGGTCTTTGTGAGTAAAACGTTTTCTTTGAGAAAGTCTTATTGGTCCAGTCAAACCCTGTTCAAGCCTGCGCACCCCCACATATCTATCCCAAGAAAATTCCAAAAGAACTGAACCAATAAGAATTAAAACAAAGGGTTGGAACTAAATGGGTTTGTCAGGGAATGGACTAACGCATTGATTCTCTAATGTAATTGTACTTTATGACAGACACTACATTGTGTCTGTACAGAATTGTGTCTGTACATAATTGTGTCTGTACAGAGTGGAAGTCATGCAAAATTTTAAACAAAAGTTTAAATTATTAATCGAGGGGTGAACCACTTCGATAATCCATGTACACATTGAGAAATATTCCAAAAATATTCCAAGATATTCCAGATATTCCAAATATTCCAGATATTCCAAATAATCCAAAATATTCCAAATATTCCAAGATATTCCAA
>NW_026267198.1:533495-534139 GCF_000697945.3 Frankliniella occidentalis
CCGTGGACCCTTGATTAGTTTTATTTGTTCAAGTTGTAGTCTTTCTTAGACTTGAACTCGGGCATCACTCTCCTTGAGGCGATCTTCTGCCTGATGTTGCCGTCGCGAAGATGGTGACGGAGGCGGCGGCACAAACGTCCACGCCGGAAGGCCGCGACGGCAACATCAGGGAGAGGATCGCCTCCAGGAGAGTGATGCCCGAGTTCAAGTCTAAGAAAGACTACAACTTGAACAAATAAAACTGTCCAAGGGTCCACGGATGGGTGGGTGGGACTCGTCTTGCAGCCACGTCCCCGTCGTGAGTCCTGGAGATCCCTGAATATAACCGTAAATGAGCAACTCCTTTACTTTTATATTCAGGGTGAGCTAAGAGCTGCAACTCGTCGCGCTCATCAAAGAACGATGTCATTTTCGGTCTTTTCCGCACCCACACACTAAATCCTAATGCATTCTGTTGTGCATCAGACTTGCAGGATTTCATGCAACCATAGCTATGCACAGTTTTTCATATGTATGCAAAACTAACGCCACTATGCACAAATTTGTGCGTAGTAATGCTGAAGTTTTACATAGTTATGCATGAAATTTGGTGCATAACTATGGCTGCATGAAATCCTGCATATTATGCACAGCAAAGTACATAA
>NW_026267198.1:534189-534908 GCF_000697945.3 Frankliniella occidentalis
AGACCACGTCTCGCGTAACAGGCTTCGCGATATCAGTTTCGACTAGAAGGGGTCGGGGGCCGGAGTATGTGCCTGGCTCTTTGCGCCTTACATAAAGAAGTTCTGCGGCACCTTTCGGCACGAGGGTATGATCGTTTAACCTCCGCGTTCACGTGGTACACCCCCCACCAAAAAAAAATAAGGCTAAAATTTAGCACAGTTGTGGTGGAATTTCGGCAGTTTGGAGAGTTTCCTTGGATTTTCTGCGTCGAATGCGATCAGTGGGCTCCAAGGGTGACATCACAAACAGTCCCTGGCACTGTTTCCCCTCTAGGGCCCCGACTAGGTGTCTGCTGAAATAAGGGATTTTTTTTTGGTTGAGTTTTTGGTTAATTTTCATTTTAAAGCTGTACATCGGTCGTTCGGAGTATCACCAATTTAATAAATGGATTTAGAAGCAAGGGCTTATGGGTGGTAGCTATTGCTCCGCGTCATCACCCTCACCCGACCTGAACGATTATCACCTGGATTAACAGTGTTGTATGTGTGTGCTAGTGTTGACAAGAAGCCAGTGATTACATCAAGAGTCTGCGGTGTGTGTGTGTGTGTGTGTAGTGAGCTGTGTGTGTAGATTTTAAGTGTTCTAGTGATAGTGCTGTGTGTGACTTTGTGCCGAAGTACCTGCTCCACCAACCGAACTGTACTGATGAGACGTGTGGGAAAAAGCCGTGCCTGTACCT
>NW_026267198.1:542588-547808 GCF_000697945.3 Frankliniella occidentalis
AGTCAGGTAGTGCAAAAATGTTTACAAAGATACGGGCCTCCGGCCCGTCAACGCCCGTCACTTCGACTAATCATGCAGGGTTGTACATTTTTTCGCTTATTTTCGTCAAAAACACCCTCTAGCGCCTCAACGGTTTGAGCTAGAGCAAAACGGACAAAATTTTCGCCCAAGTGGGCTCTACTTTGATGAGTTACCCCTTGGGAATCCATAAAAAAAATATTTTTAAATAACGTCATTTTTGGGACCTGTTGTTTTTGATTTTTTTAAAATCCAATTTTTGAGCTAGAATGCTCATCTTCGAACTCGATCTGTCTTTTTATGATACAAAACGACCCTGAAAATCCCAGGTCGCTCGCTCAATTCGTTTTCGAGTTTTCGTGCGGACAGATACACAGACACACAGACACACAGACACACAGACACACAGACACACAGACAGACAGACAGAAAAAGTTTTTTCCGACCAGACGGAGTAATAGGCTTCGCTAATCGCTCAGCCAATTAATATCATGGACGTGCAAACCTGTTTCTAATTCCATTTCATGTTTTTCCCCTTTTTTTGGTCGCTTTGGCGAGGTGCCGTGACACCGCCCCTGGCGCCCGACGAACGAAGCTATCACGGGACGCGCGCCCTCTCTGCCTGACACATCACCGGCATCAGAGGTAGTCTGTCCTGTCGCGTGCTGTCGCCCGTCGGTCTCAGTTTTCGGTTGTTATTTTTAGGAAGCAAACGATCTGTGTGTTTACCTCATAATCATCAGCATGAACAACAGGCCACTTTTAGGACCTCCAAAAGATTGCTGAGGTAATATGAAAGCTTACAAACACCAGTTTGTAAAACGTCGATAACCTAACCTAACCTGCGTACCGTCAAAGTGTCATATTCCGGACAAATTTGACCGTTTTTCCTCAATATTTCTAAAACCGGTAGGGGTATGAAAAATTCCAGCGGATTCTAGAAACTAGGCGCCAAGATACATATTTTCCATCTGGAGAGGTAATTTTCTTTGCGCCAGTTCACCTGCACAAGCCTCTGAAAAACCGTCCGGATTTAAACCCGAAGCCGGGGCAAATCCGGACAGTCCCTATTTTTGCTAATAAATGGCAATTGAACAGGTCGATATGCCAATGCTGCACTGCAGCTGCGTGCCAGTACACACCAACTTAACCCGTAACTGCGGAACCAGAGTGATATTGAAATTTTCGAGGCAAAATTGGCCCATTTCAGAAGTTAAGCAACTTCTGCAAAAGTCAGTGCTATTTCAGTAGAAGGACATTGGCTTCGCAAAATACGCCATAAGAATGTGTACAACAATCTTTACCTCACAGGACTTTGTCAAAATTGAAAATTTAGTGCATTTTTAACTAAGATTTGTAAGTGAGAGATCGAGTGACATACCGCACAATCAATATGACGCGCCAAAGTCCGCAGGATATGAAAAATTTTCGACTTCAGCGTAGTGACGTTAAAGATGTATCTAGTGACAGCGGCTAGCATTGGTGCTATGCGGCACACGCATTGAAGTACCGCTTCACAGTGTGTGTACTGGTCGGGTCCTATTATTCAAATTGCACTGCTCTGGGCGGCTCTAAAATATGAAACTACTAACTATTTAAATCTCCAGAGCCTCCCGGAAAAGTATCTATCTAAATTATTAACCTACACTGTGAAATTTGCTGTAAAAAAGCAAAAAAGCAGTGTCCGGATTTACCCTGCTGGTCCGGAATTAGACACTTTGACGGTATTCTCTGTCAGTCCGTGTTCAGTCGTTTCGGTTCTAGCTAGCTATGTCATGTTTTATCCAAACCATGATTTTCTTATTGCTCATGTGTGTTTCAATTTTTGCAGTATTGAAATGGCTGCTCGGTCAGGCACGAGGGAGGGGGGTGTCATGGTGTATGAAATGACCGAGGACGAGTACACGAACCCGGGTGATCTGATGGACGAGGTCGTCGACGCAGTTGCGAAGGAGGGAGTATTTATTGTAAGTATGGTGCTTCTCCATCACTATCGTTTCTGTAACTTTCGTTTTCATGTTTTTACTACCGTTGCTTTTTGTTTGGATTTTGCATGTGCCTCTCAGGCGAGGCTCAAGACGTGGACAGCAGGTGATGGCAGGAGGAATGTGATCACCATCAAGGAGGCACTGGCCAAAGATAGTCTGTTGAATGTTTTCCACCCGGATTGGCTCCTGAGGGTAACCATCATCCAGGAATCTGTTTTTTTCATCGATCCCATCCACAAAGAAACGTCTCGGCGAAAGCTAGAGAGGCTGCAGAGTACGGTCCAGAAATGGATTCTTGATGATTCGTGCCAAGCTGCAGAAGAAACTTTCCTGTAAGTTATGAATCGAGACTGTAATCTTCGTTTAACGCAGTTGTTCGCTATTCACACTCGAAGCTAGCTATGGTCATGTCGCACAAAGGGCATCATTACTGTCCTCAACTCACATTTCATATACATGCGTTGCTACAGGAATGGTGCCAATGCGATGGGGAAATACCTCAATAAACTGCTGTCCACACTGGAAGACAAAAACATACACGTGCTGTCTGTTCAGAATGTCAAGCTTCAGGAGCCTCTGCATACCACCGCTGGGGCCTCAATGGCAGCAATGAAGCACAACCTTCACCTGCTCAATAGTAAGAAAACAGTCGACGGCATCAACACGCCAACGGTCTACATTGGTTTAGAGAATTCTACCTTTAACTGTCACACTGAAGATATGAAATTTTGCGCCATAAACCGGCATTATGCTGCGAAACCCAACGTGTGGAATGTTTCGTTCTTGTTGTTATGTTCCTGTTTCTGGCCTTATCCGTTGCTAATGCTTTTACTTACATTCGTCATCAGGTTCTGTATCCCACCCCGGTATTATAAGGCTTTTGTAGAGTTCGTCTTAACGCTCCCGTTGACTGATATATTTAAAAACCTAAACTGTTTCCTTGAACACAATAAACTGTGGTTAGATCCTCGGAGGGTACAGCAAGCTGGCATACCCGTGTTTACTGTGAGTTCCAGTGTAACTGCTGTGGCCAACACTTTTCTCATATAACTGACTGCTGCACAAAATTGTATCCGTTAGGTGTCCAATTCATTGGCCTCACCTTGTACATATTTGCCAACAGATTGTCCAGAAGCCAGGCGATATCCTATACTTGCTGCCATACACAATTCACAGGGGCGTGAACACTGGAATTAATTATAACGAAGCAATGAACTTTGTGTGTAAGTCGTGGGTTCTCCAAGGCATGCTGGTCCGCAAGAGGTGTACCTGTATTTCGTGAGTACACTTTTTTTCCTAATTCCATCAGAAATGATAACATTGGCATTCAATCTGTGCAGATGCATTAAAGTACATCATGATTTATGACTTTTCCAGTGACTGGTCCTGCGAATCTGAATTGAAATCACATCTACCACTCATGGGAGCAGAGAAAGAGCTCTTGTCTGCCTTGAAGGCTGGCAACACCAGTGGCATCGATTTGGCCTTGCGACATACGAAACCTCACCTCCACCCTGGGTTCTGTTCGGCTGGAGCAGAACAACGTGGTGAACCTGCCCCAGGGTGTAGTGGCGAGAGTGCCCCAAAATACAGAGACACGATAAGGATTAAAAATGGTCTGCAGTGTCCCTTCGGAACCTGCTCCAAGAAAATCATGTACTATGGTGAAGGTGCGAAAACCTCTTTAATTAACCACATCAACGAAGTACACTATGTAGATGTACGCCAGACCACGTCTCGCGTAACAGGCTTCGCGATATCTCACGAAACACTGTTGCGCTGCGACGCGCCTGGCATACATCTAGCTAGGCCTGCGGCGCTGACACCAGAGTCGGGTATCGCCAAAATGAACGCAAAGATACGGGTGTGCGTCGTGTAGGCACCTGCAGATGGAGAGACGTCAGGTGGTTAGGGAAGGGCCGGGACGACGCACCAGCTGCAGCCCGCACTACTTACCTTGACCCTCCTTGGGCAGGCGAGCCACCCTCCACACGATGGACCGGTGCTGGTGCTCGTACTTGGCCTGGCCGGAGGTGACCTCGAGAAGCGACGGCTCCATGGTGTCCACGGTGCCGAGGAAGCGCTCGATGCCCTTCACCTTGCCGGCTCTGCGGACATCGGAGGTCACGTTCAAGACAAGTGCTGAACACGTATAGACTAAAATTTCTAATTGAAAATTAAAGGGGACCATTGAAATGCAGTTGTATTATTAAGTGTATTGAGTATTTAAAAACTTGTCAATGGTTATGTTTAAAAACCTCAACATTTCTTTGAATCTTCAAATATTTTCTTGAAAAATTTCATCGATTTTTTAGTAAATTAATTTCTGGGGGGCAAACTTCCTTGGAGTCCGCTGCCTGCGCCTGCAGTATGACGTACCTTCGGTGGGTGGACTTGACGGACCACGGACCCGTAGCGGAAGTGCTTCTCTACCCGGAACAGGTATATCCAGCACTCCGGAATCAGGAAGCGAATGGAGATGTCTTCGCAGGGAATTTGTCCGTACTTCCGGCTGGAGAATCCTGGAACTAGGACGTTCGCCCGGAGCTCGACCTGCGGACAGCCGCGAGGGGGGCGGTCAGAGTGGGGGACAGCTTGTGTGTCGAGTGTGCCGTAAAGTGAAGGAAACCTTTGTTAAAGCTGCCCGACAAGAAGCCGTGAGCGTCTCAAAGCACCCCATGCGTTTAGTAGTCCCCACGCCGGACGTACCTTGTTGCCCGTGACACACATGGTGGTCTTGAGCTGCAGGGGCAGCTCCCTGTTCCTGGGCGGGCGCACCCTGAAGCGCATCAGCTCGATGTAGCACGCGTCTGGCGGCTTGAACCTGGAGAGTCGTGTTAGTGGTTAGTGCATGCAAGTGGGCGGGCGGGGGCGACGACGGGGCTGTCCCGAGGGGTACTTTACTTTAAATTCAAGCGTACACCGGTTTTTCTTTTTTCTCAATTTTTCGACATTCCCTGTTTTTTTTCTGTTTGTTTTTAGCAGACGGCTCGCCCCGAAAGCCCCCGCCGCCCCCGAAGTAGTCGTTCGCGGGTGGAGCTGACGGGGCAGAGTTGAGCGCATTGACCGCCGCCGTGTGCGAGCCGAAGAGGTTCATGATCTCGGCCGTCTTCTTGGGCCCGCCGTTGGCGGTGGGCACGCCGAACAGGTCGCTCTGGTCGTGCTGCGGTACAGGCTCGGGGGCTGGTGCGGGGGTGAATGTGGGAGGAGGGGG
>NW_026267198.1:547858-553708 GCF_000697945.3 Frankliniella occidentalis
AGATATTCCAAAATATTCCGTCATATTCCAGATATTCCAAAATATTCCGTCATATTCCAGATATTCCGGATATTCCCGATATTCCGAAATATTCCAGATATTCCAGATATTCCAAATATTCCAAATGGAATATAATCCATGTACACCAAAAGTTTGAGTGGTTCACCCCTCGTTATTAATATTAATATTTTTGTTTCAGATGGAATCATTTAGGGCAAAGTTGAAGAAACGCACTGTTAAGAGCTGTTATGTTAAGACTCATATGCTTCCTGTAAATGCTGGCTTCAAAATCATCGACTGTCAGAAGTACACAAAATCTGATTCAGAACAGTCAACTGTTGTGTACATGGATTACAAGCCTAGATTCAATTTGATGTATTGGCGAGGGGTGGATAACTCCCCTGCCAAATGTACACCTCTAATTTTGCCCAATTCAAACTAATTCAGACCAATTCAATCTAATTCAAAAACAATTCAACCAATTCAGTCCAATTCAAATTCAATTCAAGCCAATTCAAGCTAATTCAAATTCAATTTTTGAAATTTGTACACCCAATTCAGGAGTTATCCACCCCTCGTCCCTCGTGTATTGGCCAGACAAGACGTTTCAATCTGATTTCAAAGACGAAGAGGATTGCAAGGAATTTGCTTGAGCTGTGAAAAAGGAAGCGTGGTATGTAATTAATGTAGGAAAAGAAGGTGCAAATTTTCAAAGCAAGATCGTCGATAGTGACGATTTTGCAGAAAGCAAAGCTGTTTTGTTTGACGGTAAGGAATCTTTTTTTCTTTATTATCTATCATTAAAACTATTTGTAGTGACATTGATTGTATTTTATTTGATTACAGCAACCTCACACACAGTCAACTTTGATGCGAAATTGGAGCAAAATAAATCTTCGCCAGTGATGAAGTTCAAATCCAGTTAATTTCAGGTTGTATTTCAGGTTTTATGTTTTACAACATGGGATTACTAGCTCTATGTACGCCAGACCACGTCTCGCGTAACAGGCTTCGCGATATCTCACGAAACACTGTTTCGCTGCGACGCGCCTGGCACACATATAGCTAGGGCTGCGGCGCTGACACCCGAGGCGAGCAAATGGAAGGGTATAGGAGAGCAGGGCCTTCTGGGCCCAAAATTTGACATACTCGAACCATTTCTGGGGGTCTCACTCTAAAATTAGGGACATGAAACTTCTGCTGTTCGGTAACGGTTTTCATTGAAAGTTCGAATTTTGACAGATTGTTATGTAAAAATGAACGTTTTAGTGATACTAGATAAACTTAGGACCCTCAAGCCCGAAATAGGGTGCGGTTCGACCCGTAATATGTGGTTTAAGTATTACTCCCTTTACAAGTCTGTGACACAAAGCCTTTTTAACGATTAAATAGACAATTTTGTCTTTTTCACGTTGTTTTCGCCAAGAGATGCCTCATAGCGCCGAAACGGTACAAGAGAGAGCAAAACGGACGAAATTTTCGAGCGAAGGATTCTACTTTCACGAGTTCCCCTTAAGAAGCCCATAAAAAAAAAAAAATTATATTTTGCGACCCGTGGTTTTTGATTTTATAAAAGTCAACTTTTGAGCTGCAATGCTCATCTTCGAACTCGATCTGTCTTTTTATGATACAAAACGACCCTGAAACTCCCAGATCACTCTCTCAATTTAATCTCGAGTTATCGTGCGGACAGACAGACAAATAAACATACAAACAAACAAACAGAATGAAACTTTTCCGGTCAGTGGAGTAATGGGCTTCGCTAATCGCTAACCCAAAAGTACACATCGTTTGTTTTAAACTAGCTATGTGTACGCCAGACCACGTCTCGCGTAACAGGCTTCGCGATATCTCACGAAACACTGTTGCGCTGCGACGCGCCTTGCGCACATATAGCTAGGCCTGCGGCGCTGACACCCGAGACGCATTACGGAGAGGGTATAGGGGAAAAGGGCCTTTCGAGCCCAAAATTTGACATTGTCGAACTATTGTCGGGGTCGTATTACTCTAAAATAAGGGAGATTAAACATTTACTGTTCGGTAACGGTTTTCATGAAAAGTTCGAATTTTGTCAGATTGTTATGTAAAAATCTACGTTTTAGAGATACTAGATAATCTAGGGACCCTTAATAGGGCGTTCCATTTTAAAATCGGTATGCCAGAACGCAGGTAAAATGAAAGTATACGTTGTGGAGGTTACAACAATGCTAAGCGGAGGTGGCTGCGATGTCGGGAACCATGCGCAAGAACGAATTTTATGTCTTTGTCACTTTCGCGCCAATTTTCCCTCACGGTGGTTTTTCGCGTGCCGCGCCGTGGCCACGCGGCCGAGGCCGGGGACCTGCCGTGCACGGACACACTAGGGTAGGTACTTGAAGTAAGTCATGTCGCCAGTACCGCGCGGCATCACGTTACGGTGGGCGTAACCATGGCGTAACGCTTAAGTGAAAACCAGTATTTTCGCTTCAGCGGTCCACATATTCAGCGAATGGCGACCTGGTTTGTGCGAGAACGTAGCAAATATTCACTGTTATGGATGGCCCAACGCTAATCTATAACATTTACGGGCATCATAGGCAAAAGTCAAAAAAACACGTTTCGCGGCAATAGGGTGTTCCAGGCTATCTAAAACGGAAGTGAAAAAGAACAAACTCACTGATTTATCTGTTTCCGTCCGCCCAGTATGAGAAACTACCATGGCAGTTTGGTCCAATCCTAACCTCTCAAATATGGAGGGGAGCTTGAAACTGATCTGACAGTTTCTCATACCTGAAAGACCTCGGAGGCACGTGATAAGCTCGACCAATCAGAGCCATTACGGAAACAGAGAGGTCAGTGAGTTCGTTCTTTTCCTACTTCCGTTTTAGATCGCCTGGAACACCCTATTCCGCCTGTCAACTAGGCAACATCTGTACACACATGCAGACGGCAGGTTGCCTAGTTGACAGGCGGAATTGCCGCAAAACGCGTTTTTTTGACTTTTGCCTATGGTGCCAGTAAATGTTATAGATTAGCGTTGGGCCATCCATAACACAGAATATTTGCTACGTTCTCGCACAAACCCGGTCGCCATTCGCTGAATATGTGGACCGCTGCAGCGAAAATACTGGTTTTCACTTAAGCGCTACGCCCAGCGTAACGTGATGCCGCGCGGTACCGGCGACATGACAAACTTCAAGTACCTACCCTAGGGTGTCCGTGCACGGCAGGTCCCCGGCCTCGGCCGCGTGGCTGCGGCGGGGCACGCGAAAAACCACCGTGAGGGAAAATTGGCGCGAAAGTGACAAAGACATAAAATTCGTTCTTGCGCATGGTTCCCGACATCGCAGCTACCTCCGCTTAGCATTGTTGTAACCTCCACAACGTATACTTTCATTTTACCTGCGTTCTGGACAGATCGGTGTTCTCGACACCGAAAATGGAACGACCTAACCCTTAAGCCTAAGAGAGGGTGTGGTTCGACCCATATTGTGTGGTTTAAGTATAACTCCCTTTACAATTCTCTGACATGAACCCTTTTTTACGATTTAATGGACCATTTTGTCTTTTTCGCGTTTTTTTTTCGCCAAGAAATGCCTCATAGCGTCGAAACGGTACAAGATAGAGCAAAACGGACGAAATTTTCGCCCAAAGATTTCTACTTTAACGAGTTGCCCTTCAGGAGACCAAAAAAAAATATTTGAAAAATAATAATAGTTTGTTACCTGTGGTTATTGATTTTTAAACTAGGTAGATGTACGCCAGACCACGTCTCGCGTAACAGGCTTCGCGATATCTCACGAAACACTGTTGCGCTGCGACGCGCCTGGCATACATCTAGCTAGGCCTGCGGCGCTGACACCAGAGTCGGGTATCGCCAAAATGAACGCAAAGATACGGGTGTGCGTCGTGTAGGCACCTGCAGATGGAGAGACGTCAGGTGGTTAGGGAAGGGCCGGGACGACGCACCAGCTGCAGCCCGCACTACTTACCTTGACCCTCCTTGGGCAGGCGAGCCACCCTCCACACGATGGACCGGTGCTGGTGCTCGTACTTGGCCTGGCCGGAGGTGACCTCGAGAAGCGACGGCTCCATGGTGTCCACGGTGCCGAGGAAGCGCTCGATGCCCTTCACCTTGCCGGCTCTGCGGACATCGGAGGTCACGTTCAAGACAAGTGCTGAACACGTATAGACTAAAATTTCTAATTGAAAATTAAAGGGGACCATTGAAATGCAGTTGTATTATTAAGTGTATTGAGTATTTAAAAACTTGTCAATGGTTATGTTTAAAAACCTCAACATTTCTTTGAATCTTCAAATATTTTCTTGAAAAATTTCATCGATTTTTTAGTAAATTAATTTCTGGGGGGCAAACTTCCTTGGAGTCCGCTGCCTGCGCCTGCAGTATGACGTACCTTCGGTGGGTGGACTTGACGGACCACGGACCCGTAGCGGAAGTGCTTCTCTACCCGGAACAGGTATATCCAGCACTCCGGAATCAGGAAGCGAATGGAGATGTCTTCGCAGGGAATTTGTCCGTACTTCCGGCTGGAGAATCCTGGAACTAGGACGTTCGCCCGGAGCTCGACCTGCGGACAGCCGCGAGGGGGGCGGTCAGAGTGGGGGACAGCTTGTGTGTCGAGTGTGCCGTAAAGTGAAGGAAACCTTTGTTAAAGCTGCCCGACAAGAAGCCGTGAGCGTCTCAAAGCACCCCATGCGTTTAGTAGTCCCCACGCCGGACGTACCTTGTTGCCCGTGACACACATGGTGGTCTTGAGCTGCAGGGGCAGCTCCCTGTTCCTGGGCGGGCGCACCCTGAAGCGCATCAGCTCGATGTAGCACGCGTCTGGCGGCTTGAACCTGGAGAGTCGTGTTAGTGGTTAGTGCATGCAAGTGGGCGGGCGGGGGCGACGACGGGGCTGTCCCGAGGGGTACTTTACTTTAAATTCAAGCGTACACCGGTTTTTCTTTTTTCTCAATTTTTCGACATTCCCTGTTTTTTTTCTGTTTGTTTTTAGCAGACGGCTCGCCCCGAAAGCCCCCGCCGCCCCCGAAGTAGTCGTTCGCGGGTGGAGCTGACGGGGCAGAGTTGAGCGCATTGACCGCCGCCGTGTGCGAGCCGAAGAGGTTCATGATCTCGGCCGTCTTCTTGGGCCCGCCGTTGGCGGTGGGCACGCCGAACAGGTCGCTCTGGTCGTGCTGCGGTACAGGCTCGGGGGCTGGTGCGGGGGTGAATGTGGGAGGAGGGGGCAGTTCCGGCCGTGTCGGCGTGGTCGCCGCACTCGGCGTCCTCGCCGGGACCTCCGGGGCTGGCGGCAGAGGGGGAGCGGCAGTGTCGGGGGTGGCCCTCGCCGGGGCTGGGGGCGGCGCGGTGGGCGTCACGACCGGAGACGGTACTTTGGCGGGCGGTGCAGGTCTCGGGGGCGGTAGTGCTGGGGGTGGCCGCGCTGGGGGCACCTTGGCGGGGGTGCTGACCGGCGGCGCTGCCACCGGCGTGGGGCCACGGGGGCGGGTTGCGCGACCACCGGGGCGGGCTGCGCGACCACGGGGCGGGCTGCGCAGCCACCACGGCGGCAGCCTGCTCGACCACGGGCGGGACCTGCGCGGCCACAGGAGCGGCCGGCTGGATCTCCGGGGCGGGCGCGGCGTGCGCGGGCTCGCTCACTACCGGCTCTGACGGAGGCACCCCGAAGATTGACACTGGAGCAGCTGCTGAGGCGGGCGCCCCTGCGTCGAACATGTCCATGATATCGCTGGATGTAAGTGGCACCGCGATTGGCTGGGTCGCGATCGTGAGGCTCGGAGATCGGCCCTAGCACGGCCGCCCAGCCTAAAGCCGATACAGTACACCTTACCCCCCCCCCCCCCCCC
>NW_026267198.1:553758-557069 GCF_000697945.3 Frankliniella occidentalis
ACAGACAGACACGAGAGCGGTTGCATAAGCCCGCTTTAATGCTTTTTTAAAAGCAGAAGGGCGGGCTAAAAACCATGAGGATTACCGCTTTCAGCGTCTCCAGGCCTGGGAAACGGGAAGGTCCCCTCTTTCTCGCAGTTGTGCACGTTTCAAGGGAAAATAATTTGGTTTGAGGTCTTGGTCAAATGCGCAATTTACATGCCTTACAATATGCTACTTTAGCCAAATTTGTGAGTGTAGGGAGGGCGGTTGGTTGGGCTGATTCATGCTGGCAGCACTGACGTGCATATCGGCACGCAATTTGAGCCGAGCAGACAGTCAGTACGTGCACCGACCTGTGCCGACCTGCTCGTTCGTTGTTTAGTACTTACTGTGTAGAAATGTCATCAGCCAATTACCGCCGTAGGTTGTTGCGTCCGTTGTGGTGTAACGGCTCGCACAAGTTGTCCGCCCACGAGGGAGCAACACAGAGATCAAAATCGAGGTTCAGCAAGCCGAGGCCCTTACAGTACACCATCGAAGAACAGTGCAGGCATTTTGCTTGGGTAA
Source organism: Frankliniella occidentalis (assembly GCF_000697945.3). Classification (NCBI taxonomy): domain Eukaryota; kingdom Metazoa; phylum Arthropoda; class Insecta; order Thysanoptera; family Thripidae; genus Frankliniella; species Frankliniella occidentalis. Next base: position 554,308 of record NW_026267198.1, read on the forward strand.
GAGTACGATTTGGTAATGTTGTTTTCTTATGTAGACGTCACATCAAAGTTCTATCAAAAAAAAAAAAATGCTAGATTTATTTCATTTATGTGACATGTCTTAAAATTAGAAACTTTCTGTATGTTGCTGACTTAACAAAAAATTAACATTAACTTCCTTTATGTTGAATACTTGCTCACTCCAGTCTAAATTGACATTCCTCGCTTTTTGGGATGCATTTCTTTTTATTTTAATATATCTGTTAACATTCTTGATTCCCGCTCTGAGTTCTGCAAACTACTACATCTACCCAGCAGTCATTATCTGGTCATCGACGTCCAACAAAATGCTAGATTTATCAATACCTGCTGACTACTTTTGTTTATTTGCTTTCAAATACCTATTCTCAAAATTTGATAATATATCTGTTAACATTCTTGATTCCCGCTCTGAGTTCTGCAAACCAGCAGAGTCATCTGGTCATCGACGTCCACAAATTTCATATATTTATTGTCAAAATTTGCTTATACGACTAAAGCTTAACATTTAACTTTCCCCAAATATGAAATGAATAGTAGGATTATATTATAGTATGACAATATTTTTTTATTGCAAGTAAGAAGACATCAATCAAAATCAGCTGCTACATATGGAGTGAAAGAAGAAGTTATTAATTGTTTCTTGTCAATACATAACTGTGACTAGATTTTGACAATTTTGGAATGGCTTTTTTGTTGGTATCAGGCTTTAAAGCCGAAGAGTTGTAATGAAATAGAAATCAAGAGGATGCCGCCGGATTTGCCAATGCGTGATTGGTGAGTTTCTTTCCAATTTGTATAGAATTTAATTTCACTAAGTATTCAATCTTCTCTTTAAATTTTTAAGTATTTGATATTTTCCAATAATACCACACAACTTTTATTGTTTAACTAAGTTACTGCAAGAATAATGCAATGCGGTCTGTCATCATTTCAAGTATTTCTCCAGCATGACACAAGAAGAGCTTTGGGATAAAGTAAAAGTATAAAAAAAGTATAAGATATTTTACAATCAATTGTTTTAATCCAAAAATTTAAATCCTAAAAAAATATATCTTAATTAATCAGTCAATAGTTTTGGATGTCTTAAAATTCTTGTTGTAACACAAAAGTCCGAGGCAAGAAAGGATCTTCCACGACCCCCCATTAATTTTATTTGTTTACTTTGCAGCAACTGACTAAAGGAATCCATGAACGACTGAAGGAAGAGGGGCCTCACATACTAGCCGTAGGGGTGGATAGGAATGGGAAGTATGTATTGATTGACATAGCACCTGATGACTAACTGTTAATTAGATAATGAATAATACACATTAATTTTTTGTTTGAAACAGATATGCTTTTTACCGAGGTTCGCTCCCAAGCAGAATGATAGAAGAAAACTGGGAAACCTTGACCCCTGCAGAGCGGAGGACGCATCTGCAGAATTGGATAAGCGTAGGTATAAATGTGAGCATTATGAGATATGGTTATAATGTACCCCATACCAATCGTTTGTATTTATTCCAGGACACCTTCCCCGACCTCCAGTATCGCCTGGACGATGAGTCGTGCGTGGTGGACTCGTACGAATTCACTGCGAATTTTGGCCTCTGTGGTTTCTGCACAGAGAAGGACTACTACTCATGAGGTGAGCTAATAATTAGTTAATGTTAGTTGCTAATAAGACATTTTAATTTGTTCTGAATCTTTAACATATTTATTTCATTGTAATAACTTCGTGAATGTCTAGGAAGTTGGCTGATAAATTAAAATTAAAAAAGGAGGCTGGATGCCTACATTTACAGTAAAATTCATTCATTTGTGCATGACACATGATAAAATAACACTTTTTCATACCCCTTTTGGGTGTGAGGTGCATTATAGTAGCAAATTATCTCTTTGAGAAATTGCATCTTAAAGTCCATATCCAGCACTTTGAAGGTTATGTCATTCAAGAGTTTTTTCATCTCCCGTCTCTGAGACTTTGTCCCTGTCTTCAAATTAAAATGCCCAGGTAAAATGTCATAGCTGATCAAATATTTTGAATCTTTTTGAGACACTCCGGCACAGTACATATCTCTAATTGGTATGCCATTGCCTTCGAGTTGCTGTCTGATGGCTTGTTCTGCAGTCGGCTGCAAAAACATTTTCAATAAACAAATATGCCACTTTCTTTATCCTTTTTCAACGAAACGAATATTCGGACACTTACGTCAATATATTAAAATGCATCCATATTGCTGGGTTTTCTCACAACGACGAGCACTTCTGTTTGTGAGCAGCTGACTTACTTAAACGGTAGAGAGGGAAGGAAGGATACAGGACCCACCCACTATTTCGGCGCGGCCGCCCGCGGCCCCACCCAGGCTATGGTGGGTTGCCTACCTCCCAGGGTCACGTGGACTTGCTCGCTCCTGATTGGTTTGGTTCAACTGGGGAACACACGTAAAATGTGTGTGTTTTTTTTTTTCAGTGTTGTCGAACCCGTTTCGTTCGAGCCCGCCGTCCGCCCGAGTGCCTCACCGGTACGTAGCCTCGCACGTGACAGCACTCGGCCCCCTTTCTGGGTAGGACCACGCCAAGCAGAAGGCATTTTTGGAGAAGTGTGAAAACTGTGATCTTGGCTACGGTCGAAAAAGAAAGCCTGATATTATGAATCAGGCGTAGTCTTTGATGCAGGAGCAATGATTCAAAAACCCCAGCCGGGGCGATCAACGTCAGGACTAGCCGTAAACGTAAGTTATTCTGCCGTCTTCAAAGTGC
>NW_026267198.1:557119-557699 GCF_000697945.3 Frankliniella occidentalis
CGTTTTCTAAGCAGAAGGGTGGGTTGTAGTCACGGTGCTTCACCGTTACATCCCTTTCTCGAGTCTTTGGGGCAAACTCAAAGACGGCGGGTTTAAGCGGGCCGAAGGCCCGCTACATCATTTGGTCATGTTTTTCAGCAAATCGCGTGACAGAAATGGTCGGGCCGCAGGCCCGATCATCGCCGCCGGCAGGCCAAGCAGGCTCGGCCCCTGCCGAACGGAGTTGCCGGCGGAGCGAAGCGGAGCTGGCAGCTTCGTTTGGCGGAAGGGCGGGCCTGCTTGTTTAAAAGCAGAAGGGCGGGCTAAAAATGCAAAAATTGTAAGAAAATTCTCGGACAGACTTTAAGGTTCCCGACAGGGCCATTTAGACTCAGCTTAGGCAGCCCGCAATACACGGCCACTTTTCGTCAGTTTCCACGCTTAAAATCGACGTTTGGAGGGTGTTTTCAGGGGTACAAGATGTTGGTCACCTCAGCGAGTCATGTGGAAAGCATGCCGAGCTGCAACCTCGCCGCTTCCGGTCAACCTGGGCCTCCAAAAGGTAAGAATTTCTCATATTTTGACGAAATACCTCAAAAAT
>NW_026267198.1:565099-576370 GCF_000697945.3 Frankliniella occidentalis
CCTTTCCGATGGTATACTTGAGTGACTCCAGGGCGAGGAGTCACTAAAGTAGACAATTACCTGATATATTACCGCTGGTGGCAGCGTTTCGAAATGATCTACTGCCGAAAGCTATAAAAGGTGACACTATTGTCACACCAAAATTCATCCAGGGAATGGAGCTGCTGCTGAAAGAAATGTATCAGCAGAAAATCGACACCGGTGTAAGTAAGTAGGAAGGGTTCTGCAATAAAGCAATTAATGTGTCTAGTGTATGCCTAATGCGCGTGGTTCTCTCCAATCTGTTGTAGAACAATTTACAAGTACTCTTAGATTGCCCAGACACCAACTGCTCCAGAAAGTTTACTTGTACTGATAGGGAAGTCACAAGAAGAGAAATGCAGAGACATGTGAAATCGTGCCACAAACCAGTACTTCAGCAATTTAACCTGCTTGAGAAGATAGATCTCATCCTCGCTCAAATGACTGAAGGCTGTTCTCGGAGTGATTTAAGCTCTGGGTAAAGAAAGACTGATATTCTCTTTGTTTTGGACTTTCATTTTCTTTTGTCTCTTGGAATATAATGATAGCATGATTAGCATCATGTTATTAGTGTCACAACTCATTTTTTATCTCTTTTAAAAAGACTACAACCCTCATTATACACTGAGACGTTAGTTTTCTTTACTCTTGATTCCTTTCAACAGATTTTACATTTTAACAGATACTATATCAATAATGTCCCTAAAAATATCTCAAAAGGACTAGTAAACATAGCACTTGATACTAAGTTGATTGAGCATAATCATAGTTCTATTTTTCTTTATGACACAAATGAAAAAGAAATGCTGTCAGTAATTGCATCCTTAAAAAATACTAGGTCTACAGGTCCTGATAACCTGTCTAACGTTGTCAAGGCTATTGCTCCCAATATTGTGAACCTCTATGTTATATTGTAAATCTATGCAATCCGGTGTTTTAACTTAAAAAAGCGATTGTTAAACCCCTATATAAGAAAAAGTGTAAAACACTAATGGAAAACTATAGACCCATTGCCCTAACTTCTCTCATCTCAAAGATGTAACCTTTCTCGGATTGCGAAGTGGGCTGGGGTTATAACCCCGTATTGTTTTGTTGTTTTTCATGAAAATTTCATGACACTATCATCAAACATTTATACTATGTAAAAGAGGCGTGATAGTTCATATTTCCCTCTAAATAGACCATTCTACAGTAATATGGGAACCCAGGAATTTGTATTCTCTCAGGTAATGAACCACATATGAGTTGTTAAACTTTATTTGATGTTTTTCTGTCAAATTTTTGTTTTGATACTTAATGTTTACTGTTTTACATTTATCTAGGTGGGGCAGAAGGACCTGGATTTGTTAATGTAGGAAATAACTGCTATGTTAACTCTGTGCTGCAGTGCCTCTTCTCTTTAGAAGGAATTGAAGAACTCTGTGTAGATTTAGCAAACCATAACATCAAGGTACTTTCGTTCTTCATTTTATTTTGAGTGAAGATTATAATAATGCAATTCTTGTTTGATGACGTACCTGTAATATTATTAACTGCAGGGCTCAGGAAATGTGGCAACAGCTGTCAGTTACCTATGGAAATTGAGGAAGAGGGCAAAGGATTTAGCTGTCGCTCCTGTTATGTTCCTTGTAAGTATTTTTAGTGATGGACTTTCTTAATTTCATTTTTCTCTGTTATCCTCCACCGCATTTTAACCTCCCTAACCTTGCAGGTTCCATTTCTGTGTCGTCTCTTTTCGCCGCTCCTAGAAGGTTGTGTTCTTGTTCCTATCTTCATTAAGATTTGCTGAGGTAAGCTTGTCACCCGATGTTAAGGCATTATTGGTTTCTTTTGTGTAAGTGCCGTTCTATTCACATCCTGCTAAGTCTGCTTAACTGAGTGATCAAAAGGCAAAAGTGGGTCAGGTCGATTTCACTTCCGTCCCTTATAGAATGGGGGTTTGGAACCGGCCCTTGTAGCACATGTCGTTCTTAGAACGTTTACGGAACCTTCAGAGAACCAAAAGAGCGTTCCCAGAACGTTGTCTGAATTGAAATCAATTTGTTAAGCAGTAAGATTGCCCTCGTCTCAGAATAGTATGCCTGCAGAAGCGTATCTGTGAAGAGGCGCGCAACCCTGGCGGATCTGCTTTCCGTTAGATCTAGTCGCAGTCAACTTTGAAGGCGTATTGCTCATTGTAGGTATATCGTATATCGAGTGATATCAAAACTCAATCACGAGGATATAAACATTGCAATGAGACACCAGTCAATACTGTACGACATACCCACGGTGAGCAATAGGCCTCCGAAGTTGACTGAGTAGATCAGCTGAAATGCAGATACGCCTGTGATGACCGTCTCTTCCCAGATCCGCCAGTGTTGGGCGGGCCGGCGCAGATTCGCCAGTGTTGCGCGCCTCTGCACAGATACGCCACTTCTGCAGGCACACGTCGAAAAGAAGACTTTTTCGATTTATGATACATCAAGGAAGTACAATGGGTTCATGGGTCCCATTTATTTGCACTTCTTCTATAGTCCTCTTTTTCTGCTTGATTCTGCGATTTCAATGATTGTGTATTTTAATTTTTAGAAAAGCAAATAATTTATTTGCCAATGCCCATGATGGCCCAAGCCGTTACCATTCTCGCGGGCTCACCACTGGTAAACCTAACTCGGCAGCCGGTTCACCCGGCCCCCCAGCAGCCCCAGCAGGTGGCTCATTGTAGCAGGGATCAACCTACTGCACCGACATCATCTGCTTGTACATCTTCTCCATTGACAGTATATCAATCTCCGTCCACATCACCCATAGTTCCTTGCGAAGTTTGGGTGAAGAATTCCGGGAAGCCGACGCCAGCCGGAAAAAGATGCCAGGGATCTCCTGATTTCCATTGTCAGGCGAGAGGACATTCAGAGTCTTCTATACGACAAAAAGACGGTGAAGAAAAACGTCTACAACAAAATAGCAAAAGAAATTGAAAGTGCTGGATATTCGTTTGGGGCCAGGGATGCGGGGCAAGTTTGCCTCAATAAATTTACAAATATGGAGAGGCAGGTTACAGATATAACAAATGGCGACCCAAAAAGATCTGGGTTGGGCTCTGTATAAGAGCCAGATTCTTATGATGATGTCTACAGCATTATCAAGGATTCAGCTAAATGCACTCTAAAAAATCTGCAGGAATCGATAAGTTATGCACAGCATGCTCAAACCGATAATGAGGAGTCTCTTGGTGAGGTGTCTGGCTCGGACTCTGCTGAGGTTCCTCCTGGTGAAGAGCAAACTTTGAGCAGATTCAACCATGTCAAAACTTCGAGCAAACCTGCGAAAAAGAGGGCCAACTTCTCCACACTACTCAAGCACCTCAAAGAGGAGGGACATAAAAGAGAAGAGCAGACTAACAAGCTGCTCAGTATAATCAAGGAAAAAGGAAGAAACCGTGCGCTAAAGAAACATGCTCCAGGTACTTCGTACCGTAACGTGGCTCATCTCCTTCCTCTTACACGGACGACAGACAGACAGACGGACACGGGAGCGGTTGCATAAGCCCGCTTTAATGCCTCTTTAAAAGCAAAAGGGCGGGCTAAAAACTGCTATGTGAATTTTACAAACTAAAGCCCTTTTGTCATTTGAAACACATAAGCATCAGTGGCTTTTTTTGTTTGTTTTACAGCTCGCTGTCCTTTTGAACAAAATCAAAGTCACCAAGGTAAACTTGGAAGATTTTAGGGTTAAAACAACAAGATCTAGCCTTCAAAATAAAAAGTGGCAGTTTGGTAGGAACTTGCCAGACATATCAGATTGGGAGAAGTACCTCAAAGACCCAACTACTCTTTCGTATCTAGAAAGCAGCTTGCAAGACTTAGAGAAGGCTTCTGACGAGCTGTGGCTGCAGCTGGAAGATAGTCGTGGTAATTTCTATATTTTGTTATGAGCCAGACCATAGATGTATGACTTGTTTCCTGATAATGGATTACAGTTATGATTTCTTCATGTTTCACTTTGACGCTAAATTAAAGAAGGTATCTAGGTACCGTTTTGATTCGGAAATCTGCTGTTTATCAGGTGACAGTCCACTTAGAGAGAGGTCTAACTTTATTGTGGAGTATGTCGGCACTTCATTGCTTTTCCTGGCAGCTCGCCATGGTTAGGTGGCCAACTGCACACTTCAAGAACTTAAGGAAGCAGAAGCCGTGCAGGATGGGCTCCATGTGTTTGTTGCAAAACATAAGACCGACCGATTGCAAAAGGCTGTCATTGAGATACCTGCAAAGATTAAAGAGCTATTCTTCAGGTACAAAGCGATCCTTGAGCGGTTTGCTGTGCCTCCAGTGTTAGGGTTTCCCTTTCTGTCACCCACCAAAGGCTTTCTAGCAAGTAAGAAAATATTTTTTTGACCTCTTACGCGGCTTAAAATTATATTGCAAACCTTGTCGTGTCAGAATTGAAACAAGTCTAAAATTAAGTGCTGACTTTCTCTTTTTAAACGGACCCGTTTCTGCCAGACAGTTGGAGGAAGGGGGGATAGCCTGTTTCACCCAAAAATCGAATCCTCATCGCTGACTTTTCTGATCGATAGCAAATTTGATCCTGAGAACGTTGGTCACTGTCCGAACGCTCTGCGACATCGGGAACCCACCGGCGTTAAAGATTTGGGCCACACTAAACGCGTGCCGTTTAGCTTTATGGTAACTGACCAAAAAAAACAAAAGAGTTAAGAATGTCAATTTCATCACGACACCCCAACCTAATATCCAAGTCAGTAGTAAGGGCACAGAGAAGGGGAGGAATATATGTCTTAGGGCGTGCTGCATACATCAACGCCTCTCCAATAGCATGTCGCTTTTATTCAACGCCATCGTGGCTTTTGTCAGGACTAGCCGTAAACGTAGGTTATTCTGCCGCCTCTGCCGCCTTCAAACTGCATCAGAAGGTTAGCGGCGACGCATATTTATTTAATTTCCTGGAAAACCAGACTCGAGCGCCAATATATTAATAGTGACCCTGATTATACTCAAAAATCCCTTCCCAATAGTATACAAGGGTTACTCGGAAGCCGATGAGTCACTTTGCTATACTATCACCTGTTCCAGATTCAGTGAAGTGGAGCGTCCGCTGAGAACCGCGCGTAAGTGCACTCAAGATTAGGTGGAACAGTTGCTTTCTGAGTAAGGCTCAATTCAGACATTACTGAAAGGTAGTACTGCAGAAGAAGACACTGCTAAGTCGAAATCCCCTCAAAAGATAAGCATCGCATTAAAAGTCTCGAAGTGATCACACTTCACTGGAAAAACTAACGTTACCGATGTAACGTTTCTTGACGCGACCAAACCAGGAAACTTTTGGTGATGCAACCAGTTTGTGATGGCCCTATCCTTTTGCATGGGGTAGGTCGCGTCAGGAAACGTTACCGGTCTTGGTCACATGATGAAACGTTACCATGGTAACATTAGTTTTTCCAGTGTTTTCATGGCATCTTGGAAAGTACGAGAGATGTCGTGAATCGAACAACGGGTTCGGATGACCCTTAATCACAAACTTCCTTTGAGACCGTGTGTATATTACTCTAGCTATATGTACGCCAGACCTCGTCTCGCGTAACAGGCTTCGCGATATCTCACGAAACACTGTTACGCAGCGACGCGCCTGGCATACATCTACCTAGGCCTGCGGCGCTGACACCCGAGTCGGGCAAAGGGCAGGGGCGAAAATGGGCCTGCGGCCCCAAAAGTCACAAATTTCCCCCTCGGGGTTTTATTCTGACGAGTAACCCCACCAGAGACCATCCAATATCTGAGGAAAAACATAAAGATCTTATGAGGTCATTTCCGTGTGAAAAAAGCCCTCTTGCGCGCATACGGTTAGAGATAGAGCCAAACGGACTTAAATACATCGTAACTGTTGGTTTAGTGTAAGTACATAGGGTAAGGTGCCCTAATGTGGCCACTGTCCACAGTGATGAGTTACCCCTTAGAAAAAAGTAAAAAAAATATTTTTAAAAATCGTCATTTTGGGGACCTGTGGTTTTTGATTTTTTTTAAATCCAATTTTTGAGCTAGAATGCTCTTCTTCGAACTTGATGTGTCTTTTTATAACACAATACGACCCTACAAATCCCAGGTCGCTGGCTCAATTTGTTCTCGAATTATCGTGATGACAGACAAACAGATGCGGAACTTTTTGATCATCACTGGAGTAATAGGGTTTGCTAATTGCTCAGCCAAAAATATTTTTAAAAAACGTCATTCTTGGCACCTGTTGTTTTTGATTTTTTTAAAAATCAAATTTTTGAGCTAGAATGCTCATCTTTGAACTCAATCCGTCGTTTTGTGACACAAAACGACCCTGAAAATCCCAGGTTGCTCGCTCAATTCGTTTTCGAGTTTTCTTGCGGACAGATACACAGACAGACACACAGACAGAAAACGTTTTTTTCCGACCAGACGGAGTAATAGGCTTCGCTAATCGCTCAGCCAAAACGGAATGGTGAAAAATAGCGACGAATCAGTTTGTTACTGGAATCCCGAAGGCTAAACTTTGGTTTGTGCACCATTAGGGAAAGTTAAGGGACTGTTACTTTTATCCCGTAGGTGCATTCCGGTCCTAGCTTTACAGGCGCAGTAGTGACCAAGCATTTGGACTGCATCGGGTTCCTTTTATGGATCAGATCTGTGTATATATCTTAAATACATCGTAACTGTTGGTTTAGTGTAAGTACATAGGGTAAGGTGCCCTTATGTGGCCACTGTCCACTGATGGCCACTTTTCTCGATTTCCAGCCAATCTGGTCACTTTACAATCTTGGCCTTGAAGTTGTGTTCTAGGTCCCTACTTGGGCAAAATAAGCCAAACTACTTCACATCGTTGTCTATATTACAAGAAAAAGGTGGGGCCATCATTGGGCAGATTTAGAGATACATTGTTTAATTTAAATTACATTGTTGCAGGCGATTACATGACCATCATGATTCAAAACCGATTGGACGTCCTCATCGTCAAAACTTTGAAAAATGGACCGGCAGATGGGGTCAAGTTTGACGACATGGTTAATATTTGCCTTGCGCAGGGATTCAATCTTGGTCAAGTAACGACCATGGTTCATCGACTTCGGCAGCACGGACGTGCTGTGGATTTTGTGGTGATAGACGGAGAAAACCTCGTCAGTAGACCATTTCAGTCGCGATGACAAGAAGAAGAAAAGAATCACGAAAACAGGAAACAGTTGGGCGAGGGGTGAAGAGGGACGGAGGGTGGGGGCGATTAGAACTCACAAGGAGACTTAGGTAAGTGTAAATTCCCGATTCGGTTCAAACTCGCTATATTTGCTTCTTGACCATGTAGATGACGAACGCCGGTCGAATTTTGTGCTGAAGTTCACATCCAGGGGTACTTTATAGGAGCGTTTTATAGAAAAAGTTTAGAAATTCGACATAAACTCATGGAAGGCGTTCTCAAATCGAAAAATGGAAGAGGAACTACCCCCCCAAAACCGCACATTCTGAGTCGGAATGTCACTTTAAAAAAATGTTAACATGAAATTTTTATTTTTTGTGAATTATAGGCTCGTATAGGCCCCTATAGGGAGTTTTGACATATGAACTTCAGCACAAATTTTGACGCGCAATAGTCATCTATAGGGATAAGAAGCAAATATACCGAGTTTGAACCGAATCGGGAATTTACACTTACCTAAGTCTCCTTGTCAGTGCTTTTCCGGTTTGTTGATTCTTTTCTTCTTCTTATCACCTCGCCTCAAATGGTCTACTACCTTGCTCTGCAGCCAAAAAAAGAGGAGGAACTAAATATTACGCTGATGTTTGATGAATTCAGAAACTAGTATATACATTTTTTGTTCTTCAAATGTAGTTGTAGTAAAATGTAGTGCATGTGGTACAACATTTTTTGATGACAGGCGCGTCGCAGCGTAACAGTGTTTCGTGAGATATCGCGAAGCCTGTTACGCGAGACCTGCAGTATAACCTATGGGTTTCTTATACGTGTGTCCCTTTGCAGGAGCCGATCCACAGCCCAGGCCTCACATTAAACGAATGTAGGATTATGATGTCGTGGCTGCTTCATTATAAGGCCTGGGTCGGTACCACTGGAAATGGCTCGCCGAAGACACCTAAGCAGTCAGCCCAGACAGGACACCAAAGAAGAAGCGTCGCTGAGTGCCGGTGGTCGAAGATGTGTGTGTGTGTGTGCGGGAGAGAGAGCATGCGTTTGTTGTGCCATGTATATCATTTACCTGTGATGGGAAGATGTATACTTCCTAAATTAGTCTTGTCTATACTGTCTGCAGTCAGTAGTATTTAAATTTTTCAATGTATCGAACACCTATTTTCAAAATGTTGTTAGATAGAATTACCTTGGAATCCCCTTTTAAAATTATTTTTACATGTCGTTTGTGTTCAGTATCTCTTTAGTTAGAAGAGCTTTATTTTTCGGTATGTGAGAGGCATCATCAACTTGCAGTGTTCCTCTTCTGGTGTTGGGTCTTGCTTCTTGTGTTATCTGTTGAGTAGAAGGTGTTTCCGTGCATTTCCGGGCTTTCTACTCTCCAGTAACCTAGGCATGGTAAGGCCTTACGCCGCAATTTATTACATTAAAAATAGTTCACTTTGTATTCAGTTATAGATTTTTTATTCCTTGTAATATGTATTTATATTTGTGTGACAAGTGGGTGCAAGAGCACTTGAAGTAGCCATCTTAACTGTCCTTGAATAATTTTCATTTCTACTGTTGCGTTTAATTTTGTTTGTGACCTTATGAATCTTGTGATTAGCATTGTTTTGAACCGGAGCAGTAGGCTCTTTGCGTTCAGAGTAGAATTTACCATCCTTTCAGCCCTTGTATTTTTACCAGTAACTATTTCTTACTTACAAATTCACTAAAACTTTGTAAACAGTTTTCAAATAGCCAGTTTAACCTGCCTTTGTTTTGTTGGAGGTATCATATTGAGTGGTATGTGAGAGGTATCAAATTGAAGTGTTTCCTTTATGGCGTAGGGTCTTGCTTCATGTGTTATCTGTTGAGTACAAGGTGTTTCCGTGCATACCCGGGCTCTCTACTCTTCGGTAACATAAGAATGGTAAGGTCTTACGCCACATGTGTGTGTCTCTTATTACATTAAAAATAGTTCACTTTGTATTCAGCTATAGATCTTTCATTTTTTGCAATATGTCAACTATGTGTGACAATTGGGTGCAAGAGCAGCTGAAATAGCCACCATAACTTATCTTGAATAAGCTATGTACGATGATTTTTGGTAAAAATATAAATTGAGAAGTGCCTGTGAACCGTTGCGATTTATCGAAATCATTACCATCACAAACATTATGGCGATAATCGGCTTATGATGGCGCGCAGATGGTCTGAGCCTGATACTCGGAGGGCAGTCGGCCACAGTTAACGATACAGCATCTAAAAACGATAAGCAGCAGACGATCGTTACCCACACATCGGAGAGGTACCTGGTCGGACTATCGACACTGCACCGAAAAATGATACAACACAGACCATCTTGGCCGGCGTATCGGAGAGATATCTGTTCCGACTATCGACACTGCATCCTAGAACGATACACCACAGACGATATGTGCCTGCATATCAGAGGGATATCTGTTCGAATTATCGACAGTTCATCCTAAGTCGATACACCACAGACGATCTGTGCTGGATTACCACACATATCTGTTGCAACTGTCGACACTGCATCTAAGAACGATATCCGCATCACATCGACAATCGATACGGCATAGACGGTCTAAGCACTTATCACCACACCTTCGGTCCGATGTCACATCAGACAGTCGGCAGACAACAGGTGATGTTATCGGCAGGATGACACCAGCAGATGACTGTATGCCATATGGTCGAAGGGCAAACTGATGTCTGGCAGATACCGGTCAGAAGTATCGACAGAGACACACCGCCCGACTTTAAACGGACAAACGTAGAGGATGGTTTGACGATATAGTGTTCATGGACAAAATGTAAATATACCAGATGCGACACCGTCAGGATAACTTACGATAATGTCTGGCAGATATCGGTAGGAATTATCGACGGAGATACACTGACCGATGGTTTGACGATATAGGGTCCATGGACAAATTGTTATCGAAAATATATCAGATGTGATAACGTCAAGATATTTTTTTATCGGAATTCGATACTCATACGACTGCCTATAGATATTTTTCTGCTACTAGGGATGATGAGGAAAATAAGAAAAGAGATGCTCCACCTTCGAAGTCTAGGTTCCAATGGTGCAAGGATGAGGTGGACACTTTTTTAGACATCCTCATAGAAAATAGAATCGTGGACAAATGTGGTGGCAAGTTTGGCCGCTTGCCATCTGACAAGATATTCAGCAACGTATGCAAATTACTTAATACAAAATGACAATAAGAAGACTACGCGCCAGTGCAAGACAAAACATGGGAAGGTAAGAAGCTCAACCAGTGAGCTGAAGAGGGAAAGGAAAAGAAGTGGCAAGGGCAGGAAAGAAATCGCCCATGAGGAGAAGCTCACTGAATTGTTTGTGTCTCGGCCCAATGAGGTATGCCCGTGAGATTATGGCTTTGATAGCCAGGAGGTCGAAGAGGTCTCAGTTGTTGCTGGTGCGAGCTCCAGCCAAAGATGTAGTACTGGCAGTTCCAGCTCCAGGAAGCAGCTGCCCAGATACAGGAGTGGCAAGTACGCACCAATAATGATTTGCATAATTTGTCTGTTCCTCATTATCAAATTTTATTGATAAACCCTTCTTTCTTCAGGTGGGAAGAAGACCCCCGCTCAGCTCTGCAGGAGCTCAAGGAGCAGGAAGAGCGGCAGGCTGCTGATTTCAGAAGGTGGAGTGAGGAGCTGCTGGCAGCCTCACAGGCCGCTGATACTACACTAATGAACAGTGTCACCACGAATCTAATGTCTGGTCTGAAAGACCTAACGGTTATGTTCCTTCAGAGCAGTCAGCAGCCAGCTTCAACTATGTTCCTCCATCAGCAACAGCCAGCCTCAATCAGCCAGTAACCTGCCTCTTTCAATTTTAACAACCCTGCACCAGTTCCTTGTCTGTCTATATCCCGTTCTATTTCCCCCATTTCCCTCCAGACCCCTTCATCTCCTAATTTCTCCATGGTTTCTCAAGCATCATCAGCACCCCGTCCCCAATCTATCACCCCATAAAATAAGAATTATCGCGTGACTTTAGTGAAAGGTGGAAAGGTTATGGATGTTAACGGCTAAAATCACTAGATGCCCCCCCCC
>NW_026267198.1:576640-580840 GCF_000697945.3 Frankliniella occidentalis
TGAAAAGATTGGATAAAAATCAAATGCCAGAGGATAAAGTGCTGTTAGATGGAGCAGGAAAATTTTTTGCCTTGTTCACAGTGAGACAGGTAAGTTGTGCGCAGATTTTTCTTGGTGCTTCAAAAGATTTGATTCAAGGGGAATTTTTAAGTCAATATTATTAGAGCACTTTGCTTTTGATTAAAATTATACTTTTCACCACAGGGACATTTGAAAATTCAAGCCAAAAATTGAGAGTAAGCGGGCTCATTTTAAACTTAAAGTAGGAGATTTAATTTGCTCTCTCCATTTTGAAGAAAAGTATATAGAGAGACACTTTGGAACAATTGAAGTAAAAGGGAAAGTTATAGATCTTGGGGAGAGAAAAACTCCTCATTTGAAAGATGATGCTGTGCCAACAAAATTTCCGCGCTGCCCTGATTACATGTCCAAGGTGGAAAAGAAGAGAAAATCCCCTGGAAAAAGGAAGTCAGAATTACAACAAGATAATATCATTAAGAAGAGGAAGACAATTGAAGAAGAAAATTGTTCACATCAAATGCATGAAGACGTCGAAACGCCTGAAGACTTGACTTGGTTAAGAAACGATTGCAGGTTTGTTAACTTTTGTTAACAGTTTGTCATGTAAGGTATTCTAATCTCTTTTCAAAAGTGTTATTTAACTTTATGAAATCTGGTGTATTAGGACATTGTGATTCTACCGAGTCTGAGGCCTGACTTGTTTAGGGAAGGCTCTCTAAGAGAACCTTCCAACACAATTTTATTATATGGACCGCCAGGTACAGGCAAGACTATGCTTGGTTAGTCACTTCGTTGCTGTAATGTGTTTCAGCTTATGTTAGTTGTGTCTGTGAAACCCTTTTGTATTGTCTTCAGGAAAGTGTTGCGCAACTACAGCCAAGATGACTTTTTTCAACATAAAAGCGTCTGACCTGACCTCAAAGTGGATTGGTGATGGGGAGAAATTGGTCTCCACACTTTTTCAGCTTGGAGAGTAAGTAAATGATGAATAAAAAAATAGCATACTTGCTCTGTCCTTGGATACTCTGCTTAGTGAAGTGGATAAAAATGTTAGCATACCTGGTTACGATGATACAAGCAGTAGAAGCCAAGCATTATCTTTATTGACGAGATCGATTCCTTGCTCACCAAAAGAAATGAACATGAGCATGAGGCGAGCCGTAAAATGAAGACAGAATTCCTGTCATGTTTGATAAGAGTATTATCTGTACTTTTCTTATACTTGTTATCTTGTTTCTCCTGTCTCATATGTTGCATTGCTCTCACTGAGGAAAATATGTCTTCACATTATGTACTTCCTCTAGGATGGTATTTAGGGTCGTTCCAGGAATGTGTATGTAATGGGCACGACCAATAGGCCTTTTGACTTTTTGACCGCGAGGTGTGCACAACAAAATTGATGGACGATGCTCACCGCACACCGCAGGACACACGGACACCACGACCTCCGCTTAAGGCTTCGCGCTTTACTTAGCGCACGCGAAGCCTAATAACTATGCCGTAGACGTTTTACACGATTTAGAGGAAGGAATTTTAATGTATGGCATGTCCCATGTTGTTTTTCATTTTGTAAATAATGCAACTAAGAAAGTCTCTCTTGGTATGCTTAACGACCGTCTGAAAACCTTTAATTATTATGACAATGGCATTTCCAACAGGCCGCAATTAATATCAGATGGAGATTTGAATACTGCGAAGCGTCTCAAAATGTCCGGTTCCGAAATGCACAATTTCACATTAATTTTTTCACTTTTAGTTGGAGACTTAATTAGTACCAAAGATAAAGTGTGGAAATATTATCTTCTGTTAAGAAAGATTTTAGATGTTGTGTATGCACCAGCAATCCAAGTTCAGTATATCGATAGCTTTAGCCATCTGGTTGCTTCTCATCATAAAATGTACAAAAAGTTATTTAAGAATACCCTGAAACCCAAGCACCACAATTTGCTGCATTACGCCAGAGTCAGGAAGCAAAGTGGGCCTCTTAGTCATTTAAGTACTTTTCGGTATGAAGCTAGACACAAACCAAACAAGGAGGCCGCAGTGGCAACTTCGTCCAGGCGTGACCCACTTAAAAACGGTTGCTATTAAGAATCAGTTACAGTTGTGAAGAGAAAGATTTAAAATTGGCCCTTTTCATGAGATTTGCATAGAAGAACGGTCAGATCTACAAGTGCCTGATCCTGATAGGTACGGAGTTTTTGGACAAGTTTCATGGGTTCAATTTAAGGGTACAAAATACCGCCCAAATATGTGCGTGTGTCACAATGTAAATGAATCCCATGGTTTGCCTGAGTTCGGTCAAATTGACAAAATTATTTGTAACGAAAATTTTGAAATACTTTTGTATTGCTAAGATTTTTAAACACTTGGTCTAGAGGAGAATTATTTTGCATATGAAATTCAGGAAACAGTTGATCACAAGAATGTACCGCTCAACTCTTTGCCTATATTTAGTCCTGTTATCTTCCGAACGATAGCATGCTCCGATCAACTCCTTATGACATTACGCCATGCTTTGTGATATAAATACAATGTGATGTTGTTTGTGTAAGTTTTTATTTTGAATGTTGTTGTGTTTACAATTTCTAAATTGTAGTGGAAAACTGTTTGTAAAGCTTTGTAAATATTTTCTGCTTTATTCTTTGATTAAGTTTTAACTATTAAATGTGGAATTTTCTATATGTTTCGTTCATTTTAATGTGGCACGGTCACATTTCCTGGAAAACCCGGCCAACCAGCCACTAGCGTTAATCCCTCAATCGGCGCAATGGCACGTACCCACGGTCCTGGCCACACCACTAGCTGCCCCTTCTCCCCTCTGTCACCATGTATTAGAGGCTGTCCATAAACCACGTGGACAGATGGGGGAGGGGGGTCTCGGAAAATCCACGAAAGTCCACGAGGGGGGAGGGGGGTGTTTTCCACCAGTCCGCGTGGACACTTAGCAAAACGCTCGTTCGTCGACTTCGCGAAGGCCTACGACTGCGTGCACCGGACCTCCCTCTACAACTTCCTCGCCGGGGCCGGTGTGCCGACCCAGCCCATCAACATCATCAAGTCGTCGCAAAAAGGTTCCAGCTGCGCCGTCCGCTTCCGAGGTGACCTCTCCGAATTCTTCGAGGTCGTTACGTATACGTTACGTATACGTTATGTATACGTTACGTATACGTTGCGTACACGTCGCGTACACATACAGGTCTCTTACGCACATACGGTCCAACATATAATTCATATACAATTCGTATATAGTTCGTATACAGTTCGTATACTGAATATATTCGGCTACATATATTGGGAACGTGTACTGTAGCCGTATACGGAGTGTATACGGGGTGTATACGGGGCAGTTTTCACTGAGGTGCACACACTTTTGGGTAAATCTTTGAGGTAACGACGATTCACAATGAGTGGCTCTCATTCGAATGGTCAATTTCTTTCGTTCATTCCAAAAATATGTCCACTTATGCGTTACTTTAACTATGTTCCTTACAAAAATGTGTGCCAAAGCTTCACTTTCACTTTCATAGAAGTCAAGTTGAATTAAGTATGTGGGTGCTACAGAAAAGTGGTGCATCTCTCAGGTGAGGGAGCACATGTGGACCTCTGTTAATCTTTCCCATTTATTTCCCAGACGTGCCAAGGCGGCCAGTGCAAAACAGAAAGAGTGGCTCATTGAATGTATGCCGAAGCACCTCTTTTCGTGGGTGTAGAGGGAAAAGTCAACTATGATAATGTTTAGACAAAATCACTGCGGAGCTGAACGCGATGCCGGGAGGTGCCATCAAAACAGTGAAGCAATGGAAAGTTGTAAGTACTACTTTTAAATAATTGTTATAATTGTAGTTAAATGGAATGTTGTAATGAGGTTGTAATTGATCGTGGTTTCAAACAGGTGTAGAGGGATATAAAGACCCATGTCTCAAAAAAGGGAGGAAGTAAAAGGAAAGGCCGTATTGCAACGGGAAATAGGGAATCTGCCCGTGTACCATTAAAGCCAGTAGAGCTTCATGTGGCCCAGCTCTGTGGGCGCAACTATATTGAGGGTGCCCCCGAGCTGGCTGATGGTTTGTCAGAGAACCATGTAAGTTTCAAAATCTTTGGCTGATGTTTTAATGTAACGAGGGCCTTTACTTTGTTTTTCACGTTATTTATTTAATGTGTTACAGGAAGTGCAAG
>NW_026267198.1:591270-597589 GCF_000697945.3 Frankliniella occidentalis
TCACCCCCTTCTTCGCGGAGCACACGGTGCACCTCGTGCCCCTCCTGCGGAAAGGGGTGAAGTGGACCTGGACCGCCGAGCACCAGACCGCGTTCGACCGGCTGAAGACCGCCTTCCTCGATACGGTGATGCTGGCGTATCCAATCCCCGGTGCGGACTTCCTCATCCGGTCCGACAGCAGTGACTATGCCATCGCCGCGGTCCTCAGTCAAGTTGACCCGCGGGACGGCGAGGAGGCTGTCATCGCCTTCATGAGCCGGACATTGAAGGGACCCGAGACCAGGTACAACATCTGTGAAAAGGAGTGTCTTGCTGTCGTGGTAGCCCTGCAAAAGTGGAGCGGACTCGTCCTCGGGTCCAAGATCACCGTCGAGACTGACAACAAATCCGTCTCGTTCCTGATGAAGTGCCGACTCAACACGGCCCGCCTGTCCCGGTGGGTCATGTTCATGTCCAGTTTCCGGCTGACGGTGCGCCATATACCGGGAAGTACCAACGTGATAAGCGACATACTTTCTCGTTTTCCGCCACCTGAGCACGGGCACCCCGACGGCGCCCACCGGGACGACATCATCCTGGCCCGAATCGCCACCGAGGAGCAGCCGATGTGTGACATCATCCGCCGGCTCGGCCCTGCCCAGCGGGCGGACCCGGAGACAGCGACACTCATCGCCCTGGTGGAGTCCGGGCAGCTCCCCCCCACCACCACCATGACCCCGGAGCGAGCAAGGAACTTGGCCAAGCACCACCTCGTGTTCGGCGGGGTGCTGTTCCGCCAGGTCAGCCCGTCAGTCATCTGGAGGGCCGTGGTCCCTGCAGCCCTGCAGAGCGAGGTCGTCACTGCTGCCCACATGTCAATCGGGCATTTCGGTGCCCGCAAGGTGGTCGCCGTTGGTCTAAAATAATATTCATCGACGAGACATGGGCAAATGCAAACGATTGCCACCAAAAGGGGTGGACTGATCGCTCGGCGAGGGGCTCGATGCACATCCCCCCCGGCAAAGGCAGTAGAATAATCGTGTGTCATGCGGGTGGCGCTCGCGGTTGGATCCAAACCCCACCCCCTATATTCAGATCAAAGAAAACCGGCGATTACCACGAAGAAATGAATGTAGGGGTTTTTGAGGACTGGTCGGGTCCAAAACTAGGCTGTTGCCAAATATCGATTCCGGCTCCATCATAGTCATGGATAACGCGTCTTGCCACTCCAGGCAGCTCGACAGGGCGCCAACGGGAAGAACTCTGAGGGCTGACATGATCGCTTGGCTGAAGAGGCACAACCTCTTGGAAGACGAATGCAAGCGAAAGGTTGAGAAGTTGCGCAAAATCGAGCTGTTGGACCTGGTAGGACGGAAAAAAACCCAAATTCCAGAGTATTTTATTGACAGGTTGGCGAGGGACCACGGCCACCGCGTCATCTGACTACCGCCCTACCACTGCCATTTCAACCCAATTGAAATGGCATGGGCGCAGGTGAAACACTATGTTAAGGGGAACGACAACAGGAGAACGGTGACCCAAGTGGAAGAGTTGTTTCGGCAAGGCATCGATAAAGTGACCCCTCCCTGACACCTATACTAGAAGATAAGACCTGGAAGGCCACAATCCGAGCAGCTATGAGGAACAAGTCTGATGCAGAAAATTGGCTACCAAGTGCGGGTATGACGAGATACCCGCAGTACGGGAAGTGGAGCTCAATAATCAGTTGGTCTATGGTCTACGCTACGCGGAAAGGCGTAAGGCCGCCTTGGGCGCCGGTGCTTGGGCCCAAACAAAGGCGGCCGTGATTGCAAGTGAGGCCTCGCGTCTCAAACTCCGCGCCCTGGCCTTGGCCCACAACAATGGCCAGGCTAGAATACATCACATTGAATCTTCAAACAACGGAAGAAATCAGCAGGGATAACAAGCAGCTGCTGGCCGTGGACACAGCGGCGCCGGTACGCCCAAGAATCAGCAGGGGGCCTAACTCCTCGGGCGGTTCGCGCCAAAACGGAGCTTCGGGGACGCCGCCGGCAGGGCGCGCTGGTGGCGCGGCCGGGTCAAGTAGTAGCGTGAACCAAATTGTAGTGAACGCCCCGGAGCTGCCTGCGGTGGGAGAGCCATACGATCAAGAAGAGCCCAGTGCGGAGAAAGACGCTGAAGCACAAGCGCTTCTAGAGCGTCTGCTCTGTCTGTAGGAGCAAGTGGGTTTCAACGAGTGTCCGGGAGGTTGGTGTGCGGAGGCAGGTCGGATGTCGTCCAAAACGTCTTGATTTTGAGTTATACAGACATAGATCAATGTAAATTTAGTTGTTAAGCCATCTTTCGTGTGATTTTCAAGTTCCAAAGTACAATTTTATTGTTATTAGTTAGGGTTTGGGGTTGCATTTGCAAATTCTGGGATGGAACTCCTTTTTGATGCTTCCCGGCTCCTCGCTTGCCGGCATCAATTGCAAGTCCCCTAGTCCATCACGAGGTGTTTGTGTTTCTATCCACTAGCAGCTGTGCACCGTTGCTAGTGGAAGTTCTCGTGGATAATGTAAATTTGGCTATGGAAGTGGACACCGGAGCGGGGGCATCCATCATCCCCCTGGATAAATTCAAGTCTTTGTTCCCTCTTGTTAAATTATCACCTAGTCCTACAAAATTGTCATCAGCTTCCGGCGACATTAGAGTCAGTGGAGAAGTTAATGTCTGCGTATCTAAAAATGGCATTACCAAAAATTTGTCTTTGTTTGCCAGGACGCCAAATTGTTAAATCCGTTATTAGGTCGTCCTTGGCTAGACGCTTTGCTCCCGGGTTGGAGAGATGTTGTCCATCAACCTGTTTTAATTTCTAGTATTAGTGTCGCTGTGCCCTCAGTGGAGGAGTTACGGGACATGTTTCCCAAAATTTTTGATGTTAATAATGATGATCCTATAGTAGGGTTTGAAGCAAGATTGCTATTGCAAGAGAAGGCTGCGCCAGTGAAGCATCGGGCATACAAGGTCCCGTTTGCCCTCACTGATCCAGTAAATGCTATTGTTGTCAAGATGGTTGATCAAGGCAAGGCAGTCCACGTCAGGCATGCCGAGTGGGCTTCGCCATTGTTTCCAGTTCCGAAGAAAAATGGCGAGTACCGCCTAGTGGTGGATTTCAAGAAGACTTTGAACCCTCAATTGCGGGTAGACCACTACCCTATTCCCTCTCCAGAGGAGATCTTTTCGGACATTTCTGAGGCTGCATACTTTGTTAGTTTAGATCTTAAGGATGCGTACATGCAGTTGCCCCTGTCCAAGGGGTCCCAGGAGTTATGTATCATGAATAACCCTAGAGGGTTTTACAAATTGTTACGACTGCCGTTTGGTATTGCTTCTGCTGCCGCAATTTTTCAGTCTGTCATGGAAGAAATGGCAGCATCAATAATGTAAAGGTTTATTTGGATAACCTGTTAATTCGTGGTGACTCCTTGGATGCGGTGGTTAAAATTACTTACATGGTTTTGGCCCGTCTGGAGAGACACAATGTAAAACTAAATTTAGATAAGTGTGAATGGTTTGTCGACAAATTGGAATTTTTAGGTTTTGTTTTGTCTAAACATGGTCGACAACCTTCACCTCATTTGTTAAATGCTGTTCAGAGTTTTAAATCCCCTATTAATGTTCAGCAAGTTAGGTCCTTTTTAGGCCGTGTGTGATCGCAAGCAACAGAACAATGTGTTACGAAGTGTTCAAGTACCGTTTGGACACGTCCGAGGACTTGGAGATGCTGTTGCATATGTATCGCCCAGCAACGAGGAGTGAAGTTTTGCGAGAGATTGCGATCTTTCGGTCTGCACCAAAGTGGCGGTCTGAGAAGCAGTCTACCGAATTTCTGTTCAAATTTGTGGAACGAGTGCATGCCCCTAACAAGGGAAGGTTATTAGGTGGTACACACCAATTTCGCTGGGCGCGATACATATTGCAGGGGACATATGTGCATTAAGATTGGCACCAGTTTTAGCTGCCCATACTATGTTTTTCGTTTGTTTTGGACAATTTTTAGTAAGAAAACATCATAAAAGCAGCAAAACTGTGATCTTCAAATGCCTATATCTCCGGAACCATTTGAGCTACACCGCCCAGATTTTGCACTGTATGGGCAGCTAAAACTGGTGCCAATCTTTATCTACATATGTCCCCTGCAATAAGTATCGCGCCCAGCGAAGTTGGTGTGTACCACCTAAAAACCTTCCCTTGTAAGACACCTAGTGGGGTATTTGAACTTTTGAAAGTGAGAGTGCCGAAGCATTATGGCCTGGAGATCAACCCAGAGCTGTTCACCGTCTCGGAGCTGCCCGTGACTGTGCTGCGCACATCCAGTGCGCCGCCATCTTCGTTGTCGCCGCGGTCCAGCCCGTCTCCGAGCCCGCTGTCCCCAGCCCCCAGGGGTCCGCGTTCGACGGGGCTGCCTGCCCCGCCGTCCCACCCAGCCCCGCCGTCACCCGACCTGGTTGGCGCGCCGGAGCCCAAGGAGGCCCTCGCCCAGTCCGCCCCCGCCCTGCGCGCCGCCCCGCGCGCCAGGGACGAGTGTGTGCAGCACCCGCGCCCGACGTGTCCGCGGTCCCGCGCGGCGCTGCTGTGTCCCCTGCAAGTCACGTCACCGGGGCCCCACCGGCCCTGTCGCCTGCCGCCGAGCCCGCGCGCCCGCGCGCCGCGTCAGCTGAGAGGCCCGCCGCCAAGCTCACCAAGGAGCGGACGTGGCCGACGAACAGCGTTGGTCGCCTCTCGGAGGATCTTGCGCAGGAGTGCAGGTGAAACTTTTGCGAGCCCGTCCCATGGGCAGCCTCGCGTATACCGGTCGAGCACATGCAGCCGGACGTCCCCGAGGCCTTGCTCGTCGACACGGTGACCCCGCTGCGTAGCCTGGTCGCGCCCGTGCAGTGCGACGTCACCAAGGTCCAGTCCATCCTGGCGACGGCCCCTCCCAGTCTGGCCGTATGGGGATGGCGATATGAGAAGCTCGGGGAAGAGGGCGCTCGTGGGCTATCAGTTCAACGGCTAAGTGCGCGATTCAAACTGCGTGTGAGGCTGGAGGTGGGGGCGGCGGCGAGGTGGGCGAGCCGCCGGGCCCGGTCCGGCCCGACGGGGGCGGAATGCAGCAGCACAGCAACGGTACATTTGCGCGCGCGTAGCAGGTGGAGGGTAGCTTGTTAATAATAGAGGAAATATCTGCTTGAATTCAATGGATAAACTACCAGAAAGTACTATCATGGGCATGAAAGTGGAAGAACTGAAGAAAGAATTAAAAAATAGAAATGGCCATGTCACTGGGAATAAAAAGGAACTACAGAGCAGGTAAATTGTTGGTGGTGTTTTTGTAAACTAGCTATATGTACGCCAGACCACGTCTCGCGTAACAGGCTCCGCGATATCTCACGAAACACTGTTACGCTGCGACGCGCCTGGCGCACATATAGCTATGCCTGCGGCGCTCATATCCGAGACGAGTTAAGAAGAGGGTATAGGGGAACAGTGTCTTCCGGGCCCAAAATTTGACATACTCGAACCATTTCTCGGGGTCTTCTTACTTTAAAATTAGGGACAAGAAACTTCTACTGTTCGGTAACGGTTTTCATTAAAAAATCGAATTTTGTCAGATCGTTGTGTAAAAATCAACGTTTTAGTGATAGTAGATAATCTAGCGACCCTTAATCCCTAAAGAGGGTGTGGTTCGGCCCGTAACGTGTGGTCTAAGTATTACTCCCTTTACAATTGTGTGACATGAAGCGTTTTTTACGATTCAATAGACCATTTTGTCTTTTTCACGTTGTTTTCGCCAAGAAATGCGCCATAGCGTCGAAACGGTACAAGATAGAGCGAAACGGACGAAATTTTCGCCCAGGGGGTTCTACTTTCACGAGTTACCCATTAGGAGACCTATAAAAAATATTTGAAGAAAAATAATATTTTGTTACCTGTGGTTATTGATTTTTTAAAAAGTCAATTTTTGAGCCAGAGTGCTCATCTCCGAACTCGATCTGTCTTTTTATGATACAAAACGACCCTGAAAATCCCAGGTCGCTATCTCAATCCTTTCTCGAGTTATCGTGCGTACAGACGGACAAACAGACAAACAAACAGACAAACAAACAGACAAACAGAATGAAACTTTTCCGGTCAGTGGAGTTATGGGCTTCGCTAATCGCTCAGCCAACAAAGGACCATGTATTCGATACCTTAGACTAAAAGGCACGCAGCTCATCCGCGTGTTTCGAAGGGCACGCAGTTCAGCCGCCCGTTTCGAAAGACACGCAGTTCAGCCGCGCGTTTCGAAAGACACGCAGTTTACCGCTATAGAGATAGGAACTGCGTGTCTTTC
>NW_026267198.1:597639-603277 GCF_000697945.3 Frankliniella occidentalis
GGCTTCGCTAATCGCTCAGGCAACAAAAAGCATCAGCAAGAAGCAAACGTAAGTAAAACGTGTCTTAGAAAATAATAAAGCATGGTAAAGAATCAAAGAAATCTACTACTTTTGCAACCTATGAGATGGCCACTTCAACAGAAAAAATTCTACATACAACGCAATGAAACCTTACATTTACGTCTTGACCTCTTGGGACGTGGTGCAGGTTTTGCGGAGGCAGACGTAGGTCTCTCAGCTGAAGCCTTGCACTTCGACCCCTGAAAACTAAAAGGTCGTACCTCGGAGCGGCTGCGTATAAGGTCGTACCTCGGAGCGGTTGCGTGTAGTGTCGGATCTCGCCAGCGTCCCAGAGAATGGTCGTAAGTCTATTTTTTGTCGATTTTGCGAGATGCATACCATTAGAATCGGGAGAAAATTCTCTTTCGAATGATATGCATGATATGCATCATTATCGAGTTTGCCTTATTTCGTGCTTTCGTGCTTTCGTCTTTGCTTCCACTCTCCTGCTTCCTGACAGCACCGGACAGCTATGGACTGGTCGGAAGAGGGAGTACATTCTCCGACTACAATGACCACGAGCACACATTTCGAATACGTCCTTATGGTCCTTACAGAAGTTTGAATGAAGAGGGTGGGTTGGTATTTCCACTGGACTGCTGACAGAGTTTCAGGATTGGCAAATTTTATTTAAATCCACATGCCGCAGTTCTTATAGTTCTTGCGCCACTAGTGTTGAGCTCCAATCATATGTATTGTGAATAACGAGGATTTATTATGTTACAAATATTTGCTCACAGACATTGCCCAGAATCACTTTTACAGGTAGACACCTGTTCGCCCAGGAACAGTGGAAATCTCTACATCCAGAAAAGAAATTTACACAGGTTTTAAGAAAGTTATAAACACTTGTCTAGTAATTTTTTCATTGATTCAAGAAGGCATGTGTAATTTACGTGACATATAATCTACAGACTGTTTATCTCCAGTGTCTGACTTATAGCAGCAATGCCACATTGTGGGTGAAAAGGTCTATTCTAACTGTTGTACACCTTCTGTCAATCCAGGGTGATTGCCGTGTTCGGCGCAATCATACTTTTTGTGCTGCTGCAGATGGCAGCCGTCGTTATTGTCATCGCCCCTATCAAATACTATGTTGACTATGCCGCCGTACATAATCTGGCGTTTGATTTGGTTCTTTGTTGTAAGTACACAGGACTACGTCCAAGAGATAATTGAATTATGTGTAGTGCGGTCACTACTGCAATAAACACATTTCTTTCTTGTTGCAGTGTTCCAGGCGTACCGTGTGCTCTACAAAACTAAGAAATAAATGTTAAATTCCCAACAAGTGCGCCTCATTTTTACTTCTGTGTGAATGTAGATACATAAACATAAAGATACTCCTGACTGCAATGATTTACAAAAGCTGCCTGGTCTTTGAAACACTGAAAAGAATTTTAAAAGCGCCTTCTTGAGCAAAAGTAGTAATTTAAGCTTACTTATTTTAAATATAGTGTTACACAAACTCAGCTTCTGACAATTTTGCATGGTAGACTGAAAATATGCGGGACCTTCCAGGACCTACCCATTAATTCCATTTGTTTCTTTTGCAGGAATTGCACTATCAGTTAAAAAAATTAACGGTAAGTGCCATGTAAATGGCTACCACAGCACAGCACCTTGCGCAGAGATGAGGAGCATCCTAGGTATTTTTGTAGTCCTTTAGCATACTTGATGACTTAATTGTTCAATAGATATTTTACATAGATTTTAAGATACATTGACATGAATGTATTATGAATTTGTGAATATGTTGAAATCAGGTACGCAATCTACTGTATATCAAAACCAAAGCTGCTCATTGGTGATGATAATTAGAACGAACAGACCCCGAATCAGATTATGTTTTTGAAGGGTGCTGTAAAACATCGCAAGTGAGCATCTTGATCTCTTTTTATTTCTTACGTTCATCAACATTTTTATCACGGCACTTATCACCTAAGTCTCTCATTTCAGGACCTAAGGAAACATGAATTCTAGGGTTAGTTACTCTAGTAGTTCAACTAGCCAGGAGGGGCCAGCTGCTCCTTCAGTGTCAGCAATCTATGGTCGTCGAACATCATGATTATGGAGTCTAGTAGTCCAGATGACTCTGAATCAGAGAGGTCTTGCTTCTCTCCCGGGATGGAAGCAGCTGCTGGCCGAAGCTCAGTAACAGGTGCTGGCCTGAGCTTGGAAACAGCTGCTGGCCAAAGATCCGAGGAAAGGGCAGCACTTTCCCCTGCTGCCCAAGCTGCCTTGCAGGCAGCAGCCGCTCCATCCCGGGGAAATGTCAAGAAATTTAAGTCAAATGGAGGTGTAGCAGTTGTCCCACCTCCCGACGATTTTGCTGGCCGGAAGAAGAGGGAGGCCGACGCCAGGATAGACAGGAGTTTGAAAGTTATGTCCAGCGTGGCGAAACAAGTAGGGGACTTCTTTGCGACAAGGAATAGCAGCACAAAGTCTTTTGCTATTGACGATGAAGATGAAGAAGTGAATGCCTTGCTGGGCGTTATTAAAGTAAGCTTCAAAAGGAGGATTTTAGTCGTCCATAAAAAGGAATGTATAAGAGCGGTAGAAAATGTTCTCCGGCGATTTGAAGATATGAGTTAGTTTTAAGTCTGTTTTGTTTTCTCTTGTTGATTTTACTCTTATACTCTTACTCTTTTACTTTTATACGGGTAATTTTTAAATGTTGACTGATTTTAAATGTTGACTGTTTTTAAATGTTGACTGTTTTTAAATGTTGACTGAGAGGATAAGCCTACTGGATAGCAATCATCAGGCTATGTCAGATGACTCAGTTTTTGAGTTTCATCACAATGACCTGCCTTATTACTGCTACCCAGAAGGTTATTGTTAAGTGTTAGGTAGGTCATTGTTTTGTAACTGATAAGACTGAGTCATGTGACATAGATTGTTGAACGGCTGGCTGTGAATCCTTGCCATATTTTCTTAGTGGAATACATCACTTAAATTTTAAATAATTATTTTATTCAATTGAGCATAATTCAGTACACCATCATTATCACAGTAATTATATCACACCCAACAAACAAGTACACCACTCACATTAGGTTACATAGGGCCTCTTACCATTGGTACATTTCTCAAGGCATAATCATATTGCCATGGTACTTCTCCATGTTCTGACACTTGAGTGACATTGACCAGGGGGTAGAAACGGAGGGCTCAGGCCGCACACCATGCGCGTCCCGGGCCGCGCGCCAGCCGGTTGAACACACGCATGTCTTTTCCGCACTTTTTGAAGCTGTTTGATATTTTGACCAACCGCATGAGTGGTATCGCGCGAAAGGGCAGAGTTCGAACTTTACCGAGGTGCCTTTACAATCCACCTTCGGTTTCATTTGGCCGAGATAATTTGATTATAGTGAACCAACAGACCACTCGGAGGCCCCGCCGGGGCGCAAACAAAACAAATTTTTACGTAAGCCAAGCGATTGTATTGTTGAACGAGGGTGTAACTAACAAGATTACTAAACCAGCTTTCGAATAGGATAGGTGTCCTTTCGGTCTGATCAAAATATATCCTCCATTTTATAAAAATAAGCTGATCGACGCGTCCGGCGAACAAAGGCGAATCTGCGGAACTCCCGGTAACAAAGGCGAATCTGCAGAGCGCCCGGTAACAAAGGCGTATCCCCATAAGAAATCCTTCACAGATTCGCCTTTGTTACCGGGCGCTCTGCAGATTCGCCTTTGTCACCGGGCGCTCAGCAGATTCGCCTTTGTTACCGGGCGCTCCGCAGATTCGCCTTTGATCGCCGGACGTGTCGTGATGTGAGATCGGCAGCCATTTTGAGTTCGGCAGCTTATTTTACATTTTAATAATACTCGCGTGATTTGCGGCGAAGCAAGAAGTATCCTATCCTGAGGCGCGTTTCATGGGCTTTCCGACGCCGTACGAGTTTTTATTCAACAATACGACGGGTCCTATTAACGTTGTCCGATCTCCCCGCGACGCTCCAACGTCGTCCGATCTCCCCGCGACGCTCTAACGTCGACCGATCTCCCCGTGACGCTCTAACGTTGTCCGATGTCCTTTTGCCGCGCGCTCTGCAGCGCTGTCTTCTTTTAATTACCAGTGGGGTAATATCGGCAGTAGAGGAAAAGTGAAAACTGCTACGTGTTCCTCAATCTTGTAGGACCACCTGGGCGCGTGCGGAGAAGAGTCGAGGGCGCCTAACCACATGGAGGGAATTCAAGCAGGCCTTCCTGGCGTCCTTCTGGTCGGACGACCGCCAGGAGATCGCGCGAGGGCAGCTATACTCCGCGCGGTGGCATCCCTCTAGCGGAGAGTCACTGGCACAGTGGCACGTGGCGATGGTTCACCGGAACCAGAAGTGCTTGCGGCGCCACTACCCGTCAGGCGTGCGGACCTCCTTCTCGACGGTCCCCAACCTCACTTTGGATGCAATGCTGGAAACACTGCGCACCTTGGACGGAGACCAGCTGTGGGACCGCTCTGCAGCGCGCTCCCATGCGCAAAGCGGGGCCTCCGGGTCAGCAAGCAGCCGCCCGTCGGGGGGAAAGCACCAGAGCGGACCCGGGTCCGCCCCGTCCGCCGCCGAGCAGCACCGCGCCGGCCGCCACATCCACGACAGAAACCTGGTCCTGGAGCCGCTGCTCCCCCCTACCACCCCTGACGCCGCTGGGGGGGAGGGCGCCGAAGAGCAACCCGCCGCTGCGGGTGGGAGGAGAGTTCGGGGCCAGGCCTGGCAGGGGGAGGACGTGCCCTCTTGCCGCAGCCGCACGGAGCGGCCCGGCGGGGGCCGAAGGGTCGGCCCCCGCCGGGGCGCGCCGGGAGGCTGCGCTGAGGAGAGCCTCCAGCCGGGGCCGGCCAAGGACCAAAACAGTGCAAAACAAGTGCAAATAGTGCATCGTAGTGCAGTGTAGTGCAGTGTAGTGCAGTGTAGTGCATAGTAGTGAACTGTAGTGCAGTGTAGTGCCGTGTAGTGCTCGGCTCTGTGTCCCTTGATGTAGCGTGTTGTTGTCCAATGCTTGTAGTGCTCCGCAACCCAGTGTAGTGCTTTGTAGTGATATAGTGAAAGTGCAACAATCAGTGCAATGCGTAGTGCAACCCGACCTAGAGAGGCCCGCCAGGAGGCCGCGCTACCCCCGAGTAGCGAGTACCAACCCGCTTGGCATTCCCTCTCGCACCACCAAGGCCCGGCGGGTGGGTTCCCCGCCACGCCCGCACTGGGCTGGGCAGCCCGGAGGAATCATCTGTGCAAGTAGCTGGATCGGCGAAGGTGTGCGCCAGGCCTGGGGGCCCTACGAGTACCGAGTACCAGCGTTTGGCATTCCCTCCCGGATAGCGTCCCCACGCCGAGCCAAGCGACGCCTGCCACCACCGCCTCCACCCCGCCTCCCCCCGCACCTATGGCTGAGTCGAACGCTTTCATTTTACTTCTTTTATTTTTCTCCACGCATGAGCAGCACCCCCTCCCCCCTCCTCATCGCACATGGCCCAGCGCCCGCCACGCAGTTCTAGGAAGCGGACCTCACCCCCGCCCCCTCCCCCCACCCTGGGCGGAGGCGGGGGAGTGTGGATAGCACCTCGGAATGCGTCCGG
>NW_026267198.1:611991-617366 GCF_000697945.3 Frankliniella occidentalis
ACAGACAAACAGACAAACAAACAGAATGAAACTTTTCCGGTCAGTGGAGTAATGGGCTTCGCTAATCGCTCAGCCAATTAGCCATGTGAGGAACAATAATTTTTATTTGCACGTGGATGTTGAACCTGTTGAACCTGATTTCCTTATCCCTGAAGATACAGCCTTCAGGGATGTGAATTCAAGCAGAGATTTGCCTCCAGTATCAATGCAACAAATTGCATTATTTCTAGAAAAGTAAGTGTATTACTAAACAACACATTACATGGAGATCAGTAATTTATTAAAATATCACTTGATACAATATCACATTACAGATTTCATTCTGATGGTGGTTCGGCTTATGCAATGTACGATGAGAAGTTCCTACAATTTTTAAGATACTCCAAAGACAACCAAGATAGTAAACATTTTTATAAGGGCTATGTTAGTGCTGAAATGTACAAAAATGTAAGTTACTGTGTATATATTAAATTAGACTGTGATAGGATGATAGAAGCTACACACTGTAATTGTGTTGCTGGCGCAGGTGGGTCGGCTCATTGTAAGCATATAGTTGTAGCTCTGTTAGGAATTAATGACATAGCTTTAAATGGTAGGATTAATTTAAGAGAGTCATGTACAGATCAGCTGCAAACGTTTCACAGACCATCTAAAAAGTATCAAGGCTCTCCCCTGAAGGCACAAAAAATGGTGAAAGCTAGTAAGCGCAATGAAGAGCCTTATTATAATCGTGACCCAAGGCCAGTCAGATTAAGGAACGTCACAAAATCAGCCATTACCGGTAGACTGCGTAACTTACTTAGTTCTATTGATTCTACCATGCCATTCAAACATCTGCTAGCCCCTGCCAACCCATACGCTCTAGAGTTGGACCATGTATACACCCCATATTTTAGTCCTAAAGAAGACTTTTTGAAAAAAAAAAAAGAACTTGCTGAAGGTGTCTCAAGAAACAATACGATACCCCCTATGAAAAACCGCTCACCGCCTCAATGGCTCTGAGAAAACGCTCAGCTCACTCCCCGCCTGCGGACAACCGCTTACCTCGCTTGGCGCTCCGGATAACCGCTTAAGTCGCTTTTTCACCGAAAACGTAATATTGGTATCATTCGAAAGAGGCGGAAATTCTCGAATTCTTTTTGGTTCGAATGCATACTAACTGCTGCCTATCTAATTAACAGGTCACCGACACGAGCCATCGAAGAAAATAAAACACCAGCTGAAATGTGGTTTGGAGTGAAACCAGATTTGTCAAAATTAAGAGTGTTTGGATGTAAAACTTATGTTAAGAAACCTAATATCCAAGTAAATGGTAAATTTGACAGTAGAAGTAAGAGGGGCATATTTTTAGGTTATTGTGACAATGGATGAGAAGAAAATTATTGTTGCCAAACACATAATATGTGATCAGTCTAAAAATACTTTTGATAACAATTTGAATGATGAAGTGTTTGATTCAGATAATAATAGGACTATAAGGGTGGAAAATAATAACTCTGAAGAGAAAGAACAGGAGGATCACGAAGAATTAAATGATGTAGTGAATAATTTTGGGCCCGAGATAGAGGAATTTGATGAACCAGAAGAAGCTACGGGTAATTTAAGAAGAAGTACTAGAGTAAGAATGAAACCAGCCTATCTACGAGACTATGTAACACTTGCTTCAATTGCCAAATATGTTGATGAAGCGGAAGAGAACTTTGATACCCCAATTGTTGTAAATGTGTTGAGTGCTATTGAATTAGTAAATAAGGTTCCCTTAACTTTTGGTGAGTTACAGGTTAGGACAGATAAAGAACTTTGGAACTGGTACAAAGAAAGAATACGGGTGACTGTGGAGGAAAAAAGGCTTAGGATTGTGCAGCTGGCGGAACAAATAATTTCTGAGGACATTAAAAAATCTAGATGTCGAAATGATCAGTACAACGCCCCCCAAAATATCACGGGGCCTCTCCCTGAAAGCTTAAAGTGCTTTATATCGACTTTAATTACTACAAAAGCTTAAGTAGAAAAAAGCCGCAAAGGCGTTGGAAAAAAACGGCATGCCTTAGGGGAGGCGTTGATGTATGCAGCACGCCCTAAGACTTACATTCCTCCTCTTCACTGTGCCCTTACTATACTGACAACGGGTAGAAACTCCCGCTGCCGGGCTGATACCATCATCGTCTCGGCTCTTGCAAACGTTAAAACGAACAAACGGGAGGGTCTTCAGCACTGAAACCTTTTGTATCGCACTCATAATTTATGCCTACGTGGCTTAGGAGGTGTGTCGCAGCTTTACTTTGTTTGGTAAGAACAAAACTTTAGGGACAACGGACATGACCTGGTAAACTCGTGCTAAATTTCTCATACCACCCATATTTCATTGTCGTTTAATTTGCGAGCCACAAAGACAATGATAACGAGTATGGGAGAGAAGGTTTCAGTGCTGAAGACCCTCCTGTTCGTTTGTTTTAACGTTTGCAAAATACGGCTCCGCGCAGCTCGCACGATGATGGTATCAGCCCGGCAGCGGGAGTTTCTACGCGCTGCTACTGACCACCACTCTAGGTTGCCGTGTCGTGATAAGATTGACATTCTTAACCCCTTTGGTTTGTTGGTCAGTTACCATGAAACTAAACATGCGTTTAGTGTGGCCATGTTCAAGCGCGAGAACGAGGAGCGTGTGTTTGAAGTGCAGCGGGAGCCCCGCGACTTCACACAGTACGTTGTTTGACAATTTCGATCACGACACCTCGACGCTCGACGGCCACGACACTGTGCATGTTCTGGGAGGCCAGCGCATCGTCACCCTCGTGGACCCCACCGCCGAAAAAGTCTGAAGGGATGGTCGCTAAAGTAGCTGTTGTGAACCATGAAGGAGGTGTTACCGTGACTGACTTTATCTCAGATAATGAGAGGGCTCATGTCGGTCCGTACCTGTATACAACTGCATTAGCAAAGTTGGTTCAGCAGGAGAGGATTAGTCTAGAGGTGTGGGAGGAGAAAGTGGCTACACTTATAACAGCACATTGCATGACCACTGATGCAAACATAAAAAGGCACTGAACTTGTATGCTTCAGTCAGGAAAGAAATAGCAACACTAGAGCAATGGGGAGGTGGTTCTCTCGTTTTGCCCACCCTACAGATGGAAAACCTTGATTCTCTACTCCATGTTCTGGATTTTTAAAATCTGTAAGGTAAGCACATATGAGGACTACATCCGGACATTGGGGTCTTTGAACATCATAATAAGGAAGAGGCAGTCAAAGACTGCTATGGAAGGAGAATTGGCAATTTCGACTAACATGTTCGTTAGGAGGATGAGGCCTTTTGTCAGTAAGAGTAAGGATATCCACCTCCCACCTCATGTCCTTCCCACTGGCAGGCTCAATGAAATTGCAGGAACAGTCGCACACATTACTGTAACAAAATCCATGAATCAGTACCCAAACCACTAGTCAGTCCGAGGTACATCCTGCACCTGAGAGGGGATAGCTCATCTGCTTTAGATTTTCTTACCTCATTCTACAGCTTAGAGAAACACTGCAAAGCAGCACAACAACCCCATGAAAGGTATGAGATAATGCAGTCTCTCCACATGTTCCACCAATTCCTTCTGCAAAAGAAGAACCTGCACTGCAACACGCACCAGGTCAGAAGCAATGCACTTAAAGTCAACGTGTTGTCAGGCTGAGGAATGGTGTACAAGGCGTTGATGCTGCAATGTCATTGCGGTCTTGTGAATGGACCATAAGGGTACTGCAGTTGAACCTAAAATTTGCATGCCTATAAGATTACACAAACCTCAAAGCTCAATTGTGTTTTCATAAATGACTTGGTGTATCCATTTCTTGTGATTTTCCACAAAATTTCCACAAAAAGCTTTGTAACTTTGAGGCAAATGCTCTCATCTTCATGTTTTGTCTAGTTTTTGTTGTGTAAGTTGTAAAGTCTTGTTTCAGCTTGTTTCAATCGCCTCATCCACTGCAAAAAATTAGAGTCTGATACAGAACGATCTACAGCGTTACTGTAGATGCCGCTCTTAGTCACTGCACCTAGGGTACAGAGCGCGTAGTGCAGTGTTGCTGTAGCACCGGAAAGCCCAGGATTTACACGGTACAGTGTACGAATACGGCTCCACTGTACACAGTTTTGTCCGCGCATTTGCCTTACAGTGGTCCTGTACATTGCTCCCTGTACCAAATTTTAACCATTAAAACTACATCGATGCTGTTATTCGAATAACAGAAGTTCCTGGAAAATAATTAGCAGGACGATCTGTAGTTTTCCTGTCATAATTTTTTGCAGTGTCCCTTCTACTGTTTATTATTGTTGTAAATTTTGTTAATAGTGTCAATAAAACATTTTGAAAACGTTACTACATGATTATGCTTAATTATACATAACTTCCAGTACGATTTAATAACATGTCTTGTTACATCTACAAAAGTCACCTGTAAGAAGTACGTCATTGTCTTCTTGTCGCAATAAGAGACCTTGTACTATTTAATAACAATTTTCGGAACTACTCCAGAAGTCAGTAGTAACAGGCACAAGCATGCTTTGCTTAATTGGAGCTACTAGCGAGGCTTGTACCATTTACTAGATGGGGAGTCAGAACTCTTGTTGCAGCTACTAGGAGTGTAGTAAATCTTACCAGATAAGATCTACTAAAGCGTTTAGTGAATTTTACTACACGACTAGTTGGTTCCTATTTTACTACACATTTTGGTAACTGGAACCAAAATCATAGTTCCTGTACCTAGTAATTGTTTTCAGTGCAAAGCCATCGAATTTTGTCAGATTGGCGAATATTTATCTTGTTTTCTGAAAACATTGTTTATCTGAGCCTTTTGATATCTTATGTGGGAAGATATTGTTGTATTGCTTGTAGTTGTCTTATTGAAAGCCGGTGCCAATTTAATAAGCTCCACCTGGCGCAACGCTTGGCTTGTTTTGGGTGCTTTTTCGTTATTTCATTGATTATGAATCATTTCAATTCACTTGTGCCGGTCGCTGGAAAGTTTTACCGCTATGTGCCAGATGGAAAAGGTTGTTTTTTGCTGCAGAAAGGTACATAAGTAACATGGTTCACAATGACCTAAAGAAGGTCAAACGGAGGGAGGGCCAAAAGACCAATTTTGTTTAGTAAAGTACTGTATTGCTTTGTGATGAACCACAATCAAATAGCAAATTGTGTTTTTCCAGTCAAGCCTGCAACGGCTTCTCAATTTGAGGGACCAGGGCCGTCGAGTTTGGCCATAGCCGAGCCTTCTGGTGTGAAGCGCACCCTAAACTTCAGCCAGAAGGTTGAGGAGCCTTTTGAAAAAAAAGAAGAAAAGAGCTGTCTGGACTGAAAGAGAAGTCAGTCCGTGACTACTACCATTAAACC
>NW_026267198.1:623296-633929 GCF_000697945.3 Frankliniella occidentalis
TACTACCGTCAGTCGTCATCAACATAGATAAGAAACAAATATACCGAGTTTGGGCAAGATCGGGAATTTACACTTGCCTAAGCCCCCTTGTGAGGGGTATAAGAGGAGGACATCGTGACCCAGAGAGTCAGTTGATTTCGATCTTTCCTTACACACTTACACCTGCAAGAAAATGTCTCCTCCCCGCACCAACACCGTTGCGCAGAAGGCTGCTGCACGCAAGCCTTATGCAAGGAAGAACATCCGAATGGTTGCGAAGGTGCTGCCCGATATGGACGTCACGGATGGGCTGGATTCGTTGCCCATCCCTTCCTACCAGCCGGGGCCGTCGTCACCAGGCCCCTCCTACCAAGGGAGGGAAGCCGCAGTCAGCATGCTGGCCGATATGGGCGTTTCGTCCGGGGATCTGATAGAGTTGTCCAATGTGTCCGGGCTATTGGACTTTATCGACCTACAGTCAGCGGTGAACGCTGAGAACACCATCGTTCGCCTGCTGGAGCAGGGCGAGCGTGAGCAGGGAGAGCGGCAGTGCGAGCTGGAGCAGGACGGTTACTTTGGGGTGCCCGTTGCGACTTCAACCCCCATCAAAGCGGAGGTCGTCGACAATTCTTCTATCGTCGTCCTTAACACGGTGGACGAGGAGGCCATGGAGGAGCTCTTCCGCTGCGTCGCCGTGCCAGCCGACGGGATTGGGGACCCTATCATCAGGGTCCTTACCGACTACGTGATGCTCTGCCAGAATAAGTATTTGTGGGCGGGGGTGGACCTCAACAAGATGCAACCCTTCTTCGAGCTGAAGGGCACGAACAGCTGCGCGAACACCGCGAGGGTGCGCATGAGCCGCGACGAGCTGAGGGTACTATATGAAAATGACATTCAAAATTTCATAGCCCAGGGTATAAGGGATGGTAAACTGGGTGACTTTATTGACTGTGGTGGGCTCCGGCTCACCATTGTCAATCTATTCGATAATAAAAAATGTCCAATGTTAGGATAAAGAGGAAAGATATTGACACTCAGTGCATTGACTTGGCTCTCAAGTCGTGGGAGCGCATCTTTTATTTTTAAAAATACATTGAATATTTGGCCATGCAAAAGAAAGATGCGATCCCCGTTATTATTAGGCTCATTCAGCAATTAAGTAAAGAAGCAGCCCAAAAGATTGTTGAGGAGGGGCATAGCTTCGTTTTTCTTAACAACAAGGAAAAGAAAGTGCGAATTGTTAAATTCATGGAAGACTGTGCTGACTTTAACGTTGATGTTTTAAATATAGTTCCTAATTTCCCGGGAATATTGGGTCAGGGAATATTCCCGGAAATTTCCTGTGAAAGATTGGGAAAATATGGGGAAAATAGAGTTTTCAGGCAGAAAAGGCAGAATTCATGTAAAACTTGTAAAACCATACTCCCCGGGTACATTCAAAACATGCGCTTTCACTGGCCTGGGCCTGGGCTCTCCGACCGATAGAGAAAGTATTACGCGTGTCAGCGAGGGAGAGACATTCGACATGTCGCTGTCTACTCATGGTCATGTACCGGGTGTGACTGTGAATGTGCAGCAGTGTTGACCGCCAGGGCTGCAGGGACCATGGCGCCTTACGGGCGAATTGGGTAGGCAAACCAGCAACACTGCTGTGCATTCACAGTTACATCGGGTACTACGTCTTGCAAAAGAAACGGACCTCTGCTGCGGGACTTCTCCGCGTTCCGGCTCGGGCGACAGACGTTCACCGGCCGCCCCGTTGCCGTTGTTATGTTTTTGGTGTCTACTTAAACAGGAAATTAAATGCAAGTGAATGGTACCATCTGCAGTACCCCCACTTGAACTGGGGAAAAGCTGCAAAACAAAATGTCTTAACCATTTAGATATATCTGGCATGTTGCGTATAGTCTCAAGCCTCAAGTCTGGTCTGGTAAATCCATGACGTATCAATCAGGTTGCATCATTTCTGACAAACATATGTCAAGCCAAACCATAAGATATATAGACCTACTCTGTGAAGCTATTATTTGAAAAATTATTGGTTTTTGAAAATGTAATAGTTTGCAAATTTTTTTTCCTAATCCATGCAAGTGGTTTGGTAATTATTTTTCTGTTAATCCTTGATTTATCAATCAGGTTGCATCATTTCTGACAAATATATGTCAAACCAAACCATAAGATATATAGACCTACTCTGTGAAGCTATTATTTGAAAAGTTATTGGTTTAAAAAATCTAATAGCTTAAAATTTTTTTCCTATTTCATGCAAGTGGTTTGCAAGTGGCTGGGTAAAAAATAAAAATATAATTTCTCAACGGTTTTTTTTTTTTGCATTTTTTTAGCGTGCAGCCCGGGAACTCGAGGGAAAGGCCCGCAACCTCATGAGTAAATCTAAAGAAGCACTTGGCTGGGCCAACACGAAGCACTTCCCAAGGCATATCCCGGATGGTGAAGTCCCTGCTGGTGCAGAAGATTTAAGTGGGTCCTGGTACCTGTGTGGCACCCAGGACTGGTATGTGAACTTCATCGCGCACGTCTCCACCTTCTGTTATTCAGACTGTTGCCTGCGTAGGTCTGGACTCCCCATTGCTGGTGGGCCAGTCGGACTAGGAGAAGGTGTGAGATGCTCGCGGTTCTAGTTCGCCATGCTGGTCCCGGGTGTCACTGTACAAGGAATTACTGTTACATTTTGTGCTTACTACTTGACATAATTTCATAGTTTAAAGTAGAAGCGCCTACAGCCTAGTAATGGCACATCATGCATACTTTAGGTAAATACCTGACTATTTTCTATTTAGCAAAATAGTCGATTATTTACTGAAGGTATGCATGCGACAGCTTCACACTTATCTGTTAGCGCTTTCACTCTAAATTATGGAATTCGATGAAGTTGTGCTCACAACATGTAACAGTACCAGTGACGTAGTATTTAATGTTTGACATTGCAGCTCTGTCTGTCAGTGGTAGTGATATCTGAAGTGTTCCTCAGTAATGTAGTCTGTTGATGCTGTAGTAGTCTATATTTATTTGCATATTTATTGCAATGTGCCATTTTCTGTGATTGACATTGACGTAATTTTTGTACCTGATATCTGCATGTTAGTTTCAATTACTTTACTGTTTTTTTTCTAACACAAATATTTTATTCATTGCATGCCTCTCACATCCCCGTTTTTTCAGTATGTTATCAATTTTGTAGTCTGTTCCATTAGTTTCCTGTATTTTTTTTTAACATCTCAATTACTGCATTCCAGTAGTTTCCTGTATTTTTTTTAACATCTCAATTACTGCATTCCATTACCATATTCCATTTTTTTTCAGTAAACCTTTAAAAAAGTATTGCATTCCTATCACTTTTTAATATGTAGTTCTGACGGCCACGGAGATGTGAGGGAGACAGTAGGTGCCCTAGGCCTGGCATCGCAACACGCCCAGGCTAGCCAGTCCACCCACCAGGTACTTGGGTTTAGACAAACAGCACCACAGGACGCAGAGCACCCCAGCGAGGCAGGGCATGAGGAAGAGGGTCACGTAGAAGAGGAAGAGGTTGCAGCAGCAGTGGTAGAAGTAGAGGAAGAAAGAGTAGAGGTGGATGTGTTTGGAGTGAAGGTGAGGTACAGTGTAGCTGTCCTCGACAAAGTCGCTCAAATGTTCAACTGAAAGTCACACCCTCAGTGACATGTTTGTCTGTGTAATAAAATGCGTCTATGACATATGTGCCAATGTGTCTTTACTGTTTGCCTCAGCATACTATTCTGTGAAGACGCACCATCAAAAGTACTTGTCAGGAATCACACACTCTGTGAGTTATAAGTGCCATGCCATGAGTTGTCACCTGTTGTGCGTGACTTGCCAGCCATGGCCAATTTTTGCAGCCATTTTGTTCTACAGCTTCTCTCCTGCGCATCTGAGGGTTGTGCAGATAGTTCCATTCAATTGCATTAAATTTCCTTTTTAAGTAGAGACCAGAAACATATTTCTAAGGTGATGGCTTCCCTTCACCATCCGAACACCTTGACTGGCAACTTTTGGGTTCTCGGACGGAAGTTAATTAGGAAATGTTTCCCCAAATTCTGAGCCAATTTTCTGGTCAATTCTCATGGAACAAAGCTTAAAAGATTCACAAAACAGAGGAGCACAAGTGGGACATGGAATTGAGCAGCCCTGGGATACAGAAAAATATGTACCTCACCAGTTGCATGATGCAAGAAAAAAATTTCAAGCTATTAGATTTTTAAAAACTAGTAATTTTTCCAATAATAGCTCCACAGAGGAGCTACACATATCTTATGGTTTGGTTTGACATATGTTTGTCAGGAATGATGCAACCTGATTGATAAATCAATTCTCCATAAGACGATGGGTCCTAAGAACGTTGTCTGATCTCGCAGTGACGCTTCAACGTTGTTTGATCTCACAGTGACGCTTCAACAAAGTCCGATCGCCTTTTGATGTTCTCTGCAGCGCCATCTTCTTTCAATTGCGAGTTGAATAATATTGGCAGTAGAGAAAAAGTAAAAACATCAATGTCGTCCTTAATCTTTTAAGACCACATCGCAATTTTTACTTTTTCTCTACTGCCAATATTATTCAAATCGCAATGAAAAGAAGACGGCGCCGCAGAGAACGTCAAAAGGCGATCGGACTTTGTTGAAGCGTCACTGCGAGATCAAACATTGTCACTGCGAGATCGGACAACGTTCTTAGGACCCATCGAAGAGTTCAATGTTAAAGTTCAAGGCAGAAGATGAAGTCGCAAAAAAAAAATCTCTTTTGCACCGTTTATCACCTCTACTTGTAGAACATTTTCCAAAGTGAGCCATCAATATCCAAAATTGTGGTTTTTCGCTGTACCTTAGCGCGCAGTGCGATACCAACCGGTCGAGACCTAATGAACCACAGGCACAACAACGAGTTGCACAACGACGCGCTGGCGTGGGGCATTATGCCCATCGGCTCTGGGTACGCGGACGCGGAGGAGTTGCTGAGCGTCATGGACATGCCCATGCCCTCCAACAGGAAGTACAACAGACACCAGGAGCAAGTCGGCAAGGCAAGTGCGCTCGCACC
Organism: Frankliniella occidentalis; assembly: GCF_000697945.3. Taxonomy (NCBI): domain Eukaryota; kingdom Metazoa; phylum Arthropoda; class Insecta; order Thysanoptera; family Thripidae; genus Frankliniella; species Frankliniella occidentalis. The sequence continues at coordinate 628,349 of NW_026267198.1, forward strand.
GCCTGATTGTACCACTTTCGTGGTTATTCTGTACCGCATGCACTTCGTGTGCGCGGGTTCGCCTATGCTCGCTACCCACGGCTCCTTAGGGCCCGTGCGAGTAGGCAACCCGCGCGCACGCGTGCATGCGGCACAGTATAACCACGAAAGTGCGCGGCGTGAATCAGCCACCTGGTATGTTGTAAGACTTTGTACGTTTTCTGCGCCGTGACATAAATAACGCCCTTGCCCTTTTACAGGCGTGGGGGCGACCATACTGAAAACATGACGACAAAGAATGGTGCGTTTGAGTTACGACTTGCCCTGGAGAGAGGGCAGGTGGTGAAGGACGAGGATGGAAACGATGCGGCCCTATGCTACACCACCGTCATTGGAGACGCAGGCTGGGGCGTGCGTGCCTGCGGGGGGAAGAACGTGTCTTCACCCGCTGCAGCGGTGAGTGCCACTTGGAACGCCTCGGTTGTACCCGCTGAGCGGAAACAAAAGCAAATAGTTACACACTCTGCTTTCTTTTAGGGAATACTGTTAGGTGAGCAGTCCATGAAGCCGGTCCATACTGACACACGTCAAAATCATTGTACTACTTGCTCGGAGGCGGAGAAGAAAGGGATTGAGCCGCCTAATCACAAGTGCCACAAGGATTATGATGGCAGCGCTACATCAATGGAGCAGTCTAGTTGATGGCTTCCAGAAAAGCGTCCAGAGGCACAAACTGCAATATCGCTTGTACATTGTTGATGGCGACTCCAGCACTTATCCCTCAATCAGAGCAAAGTGTGATAACGGCCGCCATGTCGTCAGACTCCACTGTGCCAATCATGTGACCGTGCGCCTCAGCGACCACCTGCACAAACCTAACCTGCTGAAGACCATCTACCCCATTGAAGCAAGCAACCTTTCAAGCCGGTGACGGACGCCCAGGTGGGCCAATCCCAGAGCAGGATTGAGCGGCTGGTGAAGGGGTTGCGGACAGCCATCCGGGCTTGTGGGTTTCATAATAGGGGGGGGGGGGCGTTGTTTAGTGGTAAAATAATTATTTCGTTAACATTTCTTGGTGTGTATTGTCTATTCCTCGTCTTCTGCTGTCTCGCGGGGTAGGAGGAGGGGGGGTAGCGGGAGCGGGCGGGGGTGTTGGCCCGCTCGTCCTTTCGGTCAGTCCGGCTCGGGAATCTGCAGTGTCCACTCCGTGCTACAATCCTCGCTTGTTTGTTTACATCACTCATCATGGACGCTCTCTGCTTTTCCGTCCGGGCCTCGCTTGGCCTTACTTGTCGGTTCGGCCTTACTTCTGATTTGGATTTGAACAAGCCGTTGTACGTTCATACTCATTGCATCAGTGCTTTTGACGGTGGTGTGCCTGTTGTTTGGTACCCTTTGCCTACCCACCACGGGGTGAAAAGTGAGACTATTTTTATGACTGAAGATTCAGTGTTTGAGTTCTGTGACATTTGTTTGGGCTCACTAAAAGAGTACTCCTCCTACTGCGGTGCGGATGCTTGAATAATTGTCGACCTGATGCTCTGCAAGGCGCAGTTGCGCCCTCTGTTTCACCCGCACTCGATGGTGATTTGGATTCACCCCCACCATACGATCCAGAATGGATTACGGGCTACTCATCATCAAGAACGTGCCCTTTAACGGCTACCAATACTGCTTCTGGCGCAGACAGTTCAGCAGCCCTCCGTGAGCTTAGGGCAGTACCTACCGTACCTCCACGACCAACATACATGGCTGCTTCTACAACCTCTCGTAAGTCACATTCTTATCATTTTATTATCGTTTTCTTTGTTCAACTCCATCTCTGCTTTACTATAAATAGTGCACAACTTATATTATTTTAGGTAGTATTTTAGACATTTCTAATTTATATCCTACCCCTTCTGTTCAGTTTGTTTAATTACATCCTAGGTACGATTATTTTAGGATCATTAGCTTTCATTTAATGGCATACCCAATCCTGGATGCGGGATGCGAGCAAGATCTCACTACTTATGCCATCCCAGATCTGATGGCAGTCCTCAAAGAACACTTCGAGCCCGAAGGGCTCACTGCAGGTTACCGCCTAACCTTTCAGAACCGGCTCCAACAGCATTTGGAATCGGTACGAAAGTATGTGACTGCCTTACAAGCCATTGCACAGCATTGCAACTTTGGACAGGCATACGAAATGTCCATGATTGGCCAGTTGATATTCGGAATACGGCATGCGGTATAATCAGCTGGTGAGCTTGGTGAGGCTGTTCATCAGGGCCGAGCGCACGGGCGACTAGGAGTTGCACCTGGCCACCACCACGGCGATGGAGCCCCTGTTCTACGGGGCGGGGCATCATCTCTACGCCAGGTCCGCACGCCTGTACGTCCAGACCATGGAGGACCTCGACGGCGACCTGGCCGCGGCGGCCAGGAGGGGGTACTTCACGGTGACGCGCACTTCAGATTATTGGGCTGGCGTGTGGACGGACATGGTGGTGGAGCAGGACATCATGTCATCATGTGCACCTTGAAGAGCCAGGGTGGGCCAACCAGTCGCGGGCTGACGGAGAGCGGGGTCCACACAGTGGATCGGCAACATGCCCGCCCTGCACAAGGTGCATATCGACGGGCGTCAGGGGCATCAAAGAAGTCAACTGTTAAAAGGCCATGAGTGTTGGTGCCACGGCAATGGAGAAATGTATTGGCACCAACTTCATGGCCATGAAGATTACCCAAAACTTGCGGGTCGTTTTCCACCTCAACTCCAATCCAACTCTTTCTTTTTGTTTGCGCAAAGGTAGGTCAAACACAGGTGGGGTGGGGCAGGTGAGATTGAATGACCGCGGCCAATTCAAGCAGTCGCGCACCTGTCCCACTATGAGGGTGCAGAAAGCTTATTTTCAAATGACTTGAACCACTGAATAATTCTTTGGTTTGAATGCATGTGCCCCGCGTGAGGTTAATTGTAATATTATTTAATTATTTTATCAAGATTTATCAGGATGAGTCAAAAGAAGAGCAAGAGCATCACACACGATCAACGAGCAGCCATGGTGGACTTTATCCGTCAGAACCCTGGCTGCAACACAGAAAAGTTTGAGGGACCTCACAGTGATCAGGAAGAGTTCATAGAAAATCATTACAATTGCATTTTGTGTCATTCACACAGAGCTTTGTACCTATTTTACCATTCTTTTATTTGCCTTCAGTTGAAGACTGAAACGTGGGAAAAATTACCAAACCTACTGAACTCAATGCCAGGCGCACAGTATGAAGCAGCGACATGGAGAAAGGTAAGCAATCAGGATAAAAGTTGACGTGTAACTTAATTATTTTGATCCGTACCTCTTTTAATTCTGTAGTGCTTCTCTGATCTTTAGTCATACCAAGACTGGAAAAGTGAGTGCAAGAAGAAGTACTTGCACAATAAAAAGTATAAAAATGCAACTGACAACAACCCTAGACATAAACCAAAGAAATTAAATGATTTGGAAGAAATTTGCCTCAAAGAATTCCATACGAAAGAGTCCCTTGAAGGAAATGGGACAATAGATCCGGATAGGGATATTGTGGTAAGTACATTTTCTGTCAAGTTTGCAAAAAAGTATAACAACTGTAACTTTCACTTCAATTTATCATTTAATGACAGGAGGAGACCGAGGAGAACTCAAGCGAGGAGACCACAGAGCAGTATAACAATGAACTTCAAATGCCACTTGAAGACTCTTTTGAGTTGCATGTGGTAGATGATACTGGGGACAGCAACAATACATTTGTGGAGGTGTTGACACCCTGCCCAAGCAGCTCAAGCCAGTGGAAATCTAGTCAAGTACTGCAGGTATTATCACCATCACCTTCGACACCCTGCTCAAGTAAACTGCCCCCCCCCCAAAGGAAAACAGAATCAGAGATTAGGAAAGATGTAAGCAAGCGAGTGAGGAAGGAGATGGAGTTGAGGGAAGGCAGGCCTGTAGAGGTGGAGCAGCTGGAGACTTTTATGGAGCGAACAAAAATGCAAACTAGTGTTCTGGAGTCTATAGCCACATCTCTGCAGGCCCTCGTAGGGTCTCAAGAGGAGCTGGTCAAAGCTCAAAAAACTACCAATAAGTATTTGAAAGATCTTCTAGAACAGTAGTATACTTTGTTTCTACCTTTATTGTTTGATTTAACTTCACGTAGTGTAAGGTGGGAAGAAATTCTAGTTTTGCTTTTGACCAAAGCCTTTGGTACCTTGTTGATGTATAAGTTTTTAGTATTACTGTTTGTTTTTTGGTGTCCATAATAATTTTTAAGAATTACTTGTTAGTGTTATTTGAATTGTTATTATGTATTACTAGTATTATGGTTTTAATTTTATGATTAAAAGATAACTTTTACAAGAAAGACATAAGATTTATTTTTTCCTTTAAATGTTGACTACATAGCTCTACCAATACTCTCACACCACAGCTGAAACACTTCGTGTTTTGTTTTCTAATATATTAGAAAGTCAACGAATGTATGCCTGGTAAGCAAAAGCTGATGAACTGATAATGTGAAGAGAACTAGTAGGTCTCTCAACAAAACCAAAAATTATGGGATTAAATATTCCTTTAAAAGAAAGGATGATCTTTTCAATCTACATACATACTGTGATGAACATTATGCTGGAGATCCAAGAGACAAGAAAAGCACATCTGGCTACGTTATGATGTATGGAAATGGACCCATTGAGTGGCGTTCGAAGAAACGAAAAACAGTAGCAAGATCGTCGTCAGGAGCAGAGTATGTATCAGCAGCTCAATTCTGTGCAGAAATGAAGTATATATGCAATACGATCAATTTGCTGGCAACACATATTTTGTAATTTGCACTTCTTTGCTCTAGGTTTTGTCTACTACATTGTCTTTAAAAGCCTGTGTCTAAGGAAAATTGTCACTTAAAAGAAAAACGTCTTAAGTTGGAGACGCGCTGACTGCAGCGCCATCTGTAGGCAATTCACTGGCAGTATGTTAAAATGCGGAACACATATGGCACCCGCACTGCAAGATTCTTGCAAATAATTTTCAAGCATTGTAAGGAAGTTTGCAAAGCAACCTACTTTCTTTGCATTGCAAACTATTTTCTTCGTAAGTTGCGAAGAAATGGTTTGCAAGGTTAGAAGATAATTCTTCGCAGCGTTACGAACGATTTTCTTCGTAAGGTGCGAAGAATTAGTCCACAATGCGAAGGATTTAGTTCGCAATGCAAAGCATTTTACATCGCTTGAAAATTCTTTGCAATGCAAAGAATAGTTCTTCGCGAGCTTCTTACAGTGCGCCACCCATTGAGTTTGTATGCGGCACGAACATGTTCTGTAAGTGTGCATACAGAACACATATGAAAACCTCATCTGTTCATGAGGTGTCCACACTGTAAATTGCTTACGAACTATAGGTTCGTAATGCAAACCAAAAATTGTGTAGGTTACGAAGGATTTTGAAGCGTTGTATTACGAATTAATTGTTCGTAAGCTTACGAGCAAATAGTTCGTATTGCGAACCAATTGTTCGTAAGACCCTGTCAAGCCTTACAAACAACGCTTCAAAATCCTTCGTAAGCTACGAACGTTTTGGTTTGCATTACGAAC
>NW_026267198.1:638625-642347 GCF_000697945.3 Frankliniella occidentalis
CTGGAGATCGAAGAGACAAGAAAAGCACATCTGGCTACGCTTCGCCGCCGAGGACGCGGACACCACGGGCCAGATGGAGTGCCCTGTACAGCAAGGCGGTGCAGATTGTGGCAAGCGGGTGCTGCAAAGGGCGAGCTCAAGGGTGTCGTCGTGCGCCTCGGCGGCTTGATTGTCTCCTTGATTATATCCTTCCTCGGCGGCATAGGACACATCATGGCGGGGTCGAGCCTGGACGTGCTCTGGGAGGAGGTGTTCGACGGCAACTCAGTGAAGCACATGTTGACGGGGGCCGCGCTCAATTCCTCACCCAAGAGGCCCCCGGCGGGCTGCTGCTGGACTCCATCGACTTGGACGGCACCAATAGGGACGCCCTGCGGCAGCTGCACGAGGACTTCCTCAACAACAAGGTAAGTGCGGTTTGATTACGCGGCGCTCACGGCCATCGACGCGGAGAAATGCGTTTTGGTGCATTTTCCGGACGAGCGAAGAAACGGTTATGTTTACCAGTCTTGGGTTCCTCCAGAATACACTGATTTAGGGAAAGTGATTGCTGAGAAAGAGCATGTTCGCGCCTGGTGGCTTGAGACTAGAAACTCCATTTGCACCGCTGCCCGGGGCCCCAGTTATGAAGAGTATCATGGAAAAGAGTCAGAGCGAGGACGAGTGGCTGATTAGTCCAATTCAGGTGGTGGCCCAAGGCAGTAAGTTCCAGTTCATTCTGACACAATTTATTACTCTTATGGTTTCTTATTTTCTCTAATTTGCATTTTTTGAACATTTCAGCCTATGAAGAAATGAAGAAAGACTATCGGGCTTTGTCGTCGCCAATACAGCCAACTGCTGCTGCTACTGCGGAATCGAGGTCTGGAAGGACAATTGTTCCGAACCAAAAGTTCCAGGATAAAGCAGACGTTTTGCAGAAATCAAGCCAGAGCAGCACCAGTGACCAGGTACTAACCATTTAAATCATTGAGGAACTTCGCTCTGGTTGTTCACATATAGCTTTCCGAGTCAAAGAATAGGTCTGTGAAAAATTTGCAGGTCGTCGGTGACGTGCTTCATTTATCAAATCAGGTGCAAATGTTTCGCAGACAACTCTTCGATAAGATGCAGACACTTTGCAGACAATTCGCTGCTCATGGGCAAACCACTCATAGACCACCCGCAGACAAACCGCAGACCATTTAGTCTGCGGATTGTCTGAAAACGAACCGCGGATGGTTTGAGGAGTGTCTGTCGCGCCTCCTCCTTCTTCTGAGCGTCTGCTCCTACGACAGGCTGGATGGCCTGGTGAGGCTTTTCGCCACCGACCTAAGGACAGTTCGTGTGGCGCTGAGGGACTGCATCATCGACGTCCGTTCGTTCCAGTCGGCTAAGGTCCTGCAGGTGCTGGACGTCGTTTCGCAGACAACTCTTCGATAAGATGCAGACACTTTGCAGACAATTCGCTGCTCATGGGCAAACCATTCATAGACCACCCGCAGACAAACCGCAGACCATTTAGTCTGCGGATTGTCTGAAAACGAACCGCGGATGGTTTGAGGAGTGTCTGCGGGGGAACGGGCGTGCGAAACCATGGCTAAACCATCGGCAGACAATCTGCAATAGGAGAATGCCCCGTTTGTCCGACAAGTTATTTGTCCAACAGTCGTATCTTAGCAAATAAATTAAATAAGTGAGGTATTACAACAACAGGGCAAGGGCTCGTTTCACTTGTCCGACAGCCGGAGTTGCTTTTTAAACTTTATTAGCGCTAAAAAATACTAGAACAAGTAGTTGCTACGGTAGGGTTCAGTATCTGGAACTACAATAAGTTGTTACAGTAAGTAGGAGTTATTACAATAACTTAGAGTTTTTCAAATAACTTTCGCTGGCGCGTCCGGCGTTGTTTCCGGGCGGCCAAGCCGAGGCCCGAGCGCTGAGCCGAGTATAGTCGAAAGGCCACAACCGAGACATGAAGCAACAAAAGAGGTTCAAGCATATTTACAGGAATAAACATAAGTAAGGTAATTAAAGTAGTTACTAGTAATATTTTCCGCTTCAAAATTGTAGTAATAGTTATTGTCGAGCTGTCCCAATCGTCCTTGTGTACTTATTGTAAATATTTGTCTTTTGTATTGTAAATATTTTTCTGTAATTTGTATCTATTCATCTCCAAATAGTGTAATTTATAAATGTTAATGTATTGAACTATTGTAATTTAAATTTTTATATAATATACAGTGCTGTACTACAGTTTTTGTGAAAATTATTTTTGTATGCCAGGGGCAGCCGATCAAATTATGATGCCATCGCCATCATATTATGATGCCATCATAATATGGTGCCATCATATTATGGTTCCATCATATATGATCCCTGCCCTACTATTTATGACACCAACCATATATCGTTCGCAAAATTATGACGCCGACCATATTTTTACGATTTCTGCGTATCATATATGTTACCCAACTTACTGTAAGGGAATGGCTCTAACTCTCTAAAAGCTTTCTGGCACGAAACGTATCCTTATTTTTATGTCATTAAATCCAAGCATGCCTTTTGCATATTTTTAAAAAGTTCAATTTTTTTGTTTAGGACGTTTATTGCCGTTAACTGCAGAAAACGACGAGTCGGGTGACGAGGAGTCTGCATCTACAGAGGAAGCATCCCCCGAGGCATCATCTATGGGCGACATTTTGGACGGTGGGATGGATGTCTCCCTTCCACCTCATCGTCGGTGCGCCTGTCACCTCCTCAACCTCGTGGCAACTGTCGACCTGAGCAAAGCCCTTGATCGGGTTGGCTCTTGGTCTATCGTGCTTACAAAATGCAAGGCGTTCTGGTCGAAGCAGAGGAGGAGTGCAGCTGCCCAGGACGTTGTTAAGGCGGGCCTGGGAAAAGTGCTTCCAGTCTCTAACGCCACACGGTGGAATTCCCTATACGACGCCATGGGGGAGGTCGTGTGGCATTAAGAAGGGGACCGGCGGGCGGCGATCACATCTGTTTGCCAAAGAATGGGCACCGGCCCTCTCACTGTGCGAGTTTGAATTTCTGCAAGAGTATGTGGAGGTAAATTAGCTACTGAACTACCGTTACTTAATTCGACTTTGTTAGTATCTGGTGTCGCATGGCTTTGATGCGCGGTTTTTGTTGCAGATGATGAAGCCCCTCGCCCATACTCTTGATCTACTACAAGGGGGAAATTACGTGTCGGTCGCCTACCTGCTGCCTGCAATCCACAATTTGCTTTTCAGCCCGCCCTTCTGCTTTAAAAAAAACCATTAAAGCGGGATTGTTGAAAAATGAAATCTAAATGACTCAAACTTCAAGTCAATTGCCAAAGAACCAAAGAAGGAAATTGAACCAAAAAAAATAATGAAGAACCAAAAACCTTGGGGGGTGGGGGGGCAGGGGGTAGTGCATAGTGGTCGCAAGGGGGCGGATATGGTCGCTAGCGGGCATCGGAGGGAAAAACAGGGATTCGGGAAGAAAAGGAAATGGTCGCAAGCGGACATCTCCAAGCCCGAGAAAACGGTTCTACAATAGGCTCTATTGCCCTTCCCCATTAACCGTTTGTCTGCAACGGATCAAGAAGAAGAAAAGAAGAAGTTTGTGACACAAACTTCTTCTTTTCTTCTTCTTGATCCGTTGCAGACAAACGGTTAATGCAAGTGATACACTCCATTGTATTCCCAGGTGTGTACTATGTGCTCATTGGGTCACCCAAAGGTGTCCAG
>NW_026267198.1:642402-653361 GCF_000697945.3 Frankliniella occidentalis
ACCAGTTCCAAGCCACAGCCTGACTACTACATAAAGAAGTTGGGGAGATGGAGCGTCATCCCATTAAGGCGTCCCCGTCTCCAAACGAGACTACCAGCGATTTGGTGTACCTCGGGTTGCACTCGGCATCTTCGGCTGTCGCTCGGCTCGTGCTACTCCCGCGCCTCACCTCGCGCAGCCGGTGCCTCCCTCTCAGCAGCGCCTCTGTCCAGAAACCTGGCTAGGAGAGAGGCTCTAATCCAAATAGCAGAGCTAGCCGCTCAGTTAGGTTTCCTGCAGCCCCTCGAGCCTCACACCCCAGCTAAAGAAAACGAAAGAACATGTTGCATTTGCTTTGAAAGTAGGCCTACAAGGCACTGTTTACCATGCGGTTGCTTCGCATATTGCACTGTATGTATGCAGAAATGTTTTGGGGGATACAATGAAAGAGCTGCTGATGGCAACCCATCGACGCACAGGTGCGCCAGCTTAGAGATGAGCGAACAGGCCAGTTCGAATTTGAACGAACTCGAACAAAATTGGCCTAAAAATCTTCGAATTAAGGTGTACCCACCTTTGAAAGATCCATTCCATGTAAGTCAGTTTGTGAAACTACTAAAACTCCCTTTTATGTATTTTATTACTTAATTAAAATTCATACTTTATATTTTTGGTGCAGATTTTTAATGACATGGAAAGATTTTTCAATAAAAATGTAGTAGAAATGGTGAAGGAATATTTGACTTTGGAAAGGTGTGATCGGGCGATTCGCACAGTGAGAACTTCAACTCGAGCCAAAGATGTCACAGAGGCATACCTGAAAATGCCGAACAGTGAAGATTTAGAGGGTAAGCCAATAATTTTCAAAATGTATTTTCTCCTTGTTTAAAATTTCGCATTACCAAGCTAATACTATTCTATTTGTTGGCAGTAAAAAGGGACTATGTTCTGGCGGCCCTGCCGGCACTCACCAGCAAAGAACAACTATGCAAGTGGATTTTAGTTGGGAAGGTAAATTGATTAAGCATTAGTTAGTGACACATCCGTCATGTTAATCTAAATCTAAATCATACTTTGTTTACTTCCTGACAGGAACCTAAAGGAGTCGGTGCAGTAATTAAAGTTGATTCCGAGAGCTCTCAGTGGCTTGACTCCAACCTCAGCTCATACACCATTGTTTTGGATGGCGAGAGGTTTTCAGGGACTCGAGGAGAGTTTTCTGTCACAGAGGCTGTGTGCTGCTGCATGAGCCTCATGTTTCTGTTCGATTTAAAGCTCCCTCTCTATGTCTCGGGGGCGTGGCGCTTTCTGGCGGAGCACATCTGTGGTCTGCCCAGCTCAGCCAAGACTGTGTCGCCCATGACACAACTTTATATTAATCATTTCGATTAAATCACTGAAAATAACCATACTACTGTGAGGGTCTTATTTCACTTGCATTGCATTCAGGAAACACGCAAAGTGATACGTGCTTAGCTCTATGCATTATTGAATGCACACGCGTGCATTGACGGCTGGGAACACCTAGACAACAATTGCATTTGGACATGAACCAACGCATGCACAAGGGTGCATTAAGGGGGGGGGGGATGCAAGGCGAGCCGATTTTTCGTCTGACTTTAAACTTTACATTCCTTTTTGTCGCACTTTGATACGACTTCTGGTTTTCGAGAACGAAGCTCATATCTACGCGCATGTCAGGCCGGGCCGCAGCCGTCTGCGGCTGGACGCTATGGCCCGCTATGGGCCGCTATGGGGCGCGCCCACCCGGGCCACGCGCCCGGCCCGACATGCGCGTAGATATGAACTTCGTTCTCGAAAACCAGAAGTCGCATCAAAGTGCGACAAAAAGGAATGTAAAGTTTAAAGTCAGACGAAAAATCGGCTCGCTTTAAGTAGGTTGATAGCTCGGCTCCTTGCATGAGAAAATACGGGTTGAAAAAGCTCTTGTGATTTCGGAAAACAGCCCTTTTTGCCAAACGGCCCTGATCGAGTACAAGGCCTCCAATCACATAAGGAACTATACCGTTGTAATCCTCACACTTTCACCTTTATTTTGATGTAACGGTCGATGTACTTTGTTTGAGTTAAGTACCCAAGAATGCAATTTTAGTTTATGCTTACACACGCTCCGCCCGGCCGGCGGCGCGCTAGGGGACCAGTGCCACTAGCGATCCTGGCGGCCGAAAGTTTTAGTCGCCATCCTCATATGAAGAGGAGGCGGCCCTCATTACCAATGGATCCAAAGAAAGAGTCGCTAGTTGAGGCCAAGCTGGCTCTGACACTTGCTACGCTTGCATGTCTTTGAGAGGGGGTATAAGTAAAACTCTATGAATCTTTGCAGCAAGGTCAAAACAGACTACACCATTGGAAAGAGAATATAAAACTGATTCAAAACCATCTATGGCAAAAAGTTGGATTGCTTATTCCTACCTTTTAAAGAAAGAGAAAGGCTGCCGCACGCAAGCCTTATGCAAGGAAGAATATACGAGTGGTTGCGATGGTGCTGCCCGACATGGACGTCACGGATGGGCTGGATTCGTTGCCCATTCCTTCCTACCAGCCGGGGCCGTCGTCACCAGGCCCCTCCTACCAAGGGAGGGAAGCCGCAGTCAGCATGCTGGCCGATATGGGCGTTTCGTCCGGGGACCTGAAGAGTTGTCCAATGTGTCCGGGCTATTGGACTTTATCGACCAACAGTCAGCGGTGAACGCTGAGAACACCATAGTTCGCCTGCTGGAGCAGGGAGAGCGTGAGCAGGGAGAGCGGCAGGGCAAGCTGGAGCAGGACGGTGACTTTGGGGTGCCCGTGGCGACTTCAACCCCCATCAAAGCGGAGGTCGTCGACAATTCTTCTATCGTCGTCCTCAACACGGTTGACGAGGAGGCCATGGAGGAGCTCTTCCGCTGCGTCGCCGTGCCAGCCGACGGGATGGGGGTCCCCATCATCAGGGTCCTTACCGACTACGTGATGCTCTGCCAGAATAAGTATTTGTGGGCGGGGGTGGACCTCAACAAGATGCAACCCTTCTTCGAGCTGAAGGGCACGAACAGCCGCGGGAACAGCGCGAAGGTGCGAATGAGCCGCGACGAGTTGAGGGTACTGTGCGAAAAGGACATTCAAGATTTCATAGCCGAAGGTATAAGGAAAGGTGAACTAGGTGACTTCATTGACTGTGGTGGGCTCCGGCTCACCATTGTCAATCTATCGGATAAGAAACAAATGTTTAATGTTAGGATAAGGAGGAAAGACCTTGACACTCAGTGCATTGACTTGGCTCTCAAGTCGTGGGAGCGCATCTTTTATTTCAAAAAATACATTGAGTATCTGGCTAATCAAAAGAAAGAGGCGATCCCCGTTATTATTAGGCTCATACAACAATTAAGTAAGGAAGCTGCCGAAATTTTTTTTGAGGAGGGTCATGGCTTTGCTTATCTTAACAAGGAAAACGAAGTTCAAATTGTTAAATTTAAAGAAGAGTGTTCAGATTTTAACGTTGAAGTTTTCAACCAACTGGGTGATGTGGACTTCAAAAAAGTACGATTTGAAATCAGGTACTATTATTACGATTTTATCTTAAGTAAGATCAAGATTCAGTATAGAAACCTGGTATAAATTGTTTGTGTTTTGCTTTTGTAAATAAAAATTTATCTACCAATGTACTCCATCTCTACGCCAGGTCCACACGCCTGTACGTCCAGACCATGGAGGACCTCGACGGCGACCTGGCCGCGGCGGCCAGGAAGGGGTACTTCATGGTTGAGGCGCACTTCAGATTATTGGGCTGGCGTGGCTGGCGTGTGGACGGACATGGTAATGGAGCAGGATATCATGTGCACCTTGAAGAGCCAGGGTGGGCCGACCAGTCGCGGGCTGACGGAGAGCGGGGTCACGCAGTGGGTCGGCAACAGGCCCGCCATGCACAAGGTGACCACCGCTCTGGAGGGGTACTGTGGCCTCAAGCGTGTTACTTCGGAGCAGCACGTGGACTTGGGCAAGTCTCGCGTGTCGCGGGACCAGGCGGACAGGCAGCGCCTGGTCAGCTGGCTTGAGGCACACAACCCCTTCGACAACAGCGAGGGCATCCGGTGCATATCGACGGGCGTCAGGGGCATCAAAGAAGTCAACTGTTAAAAGGCCATGAGTGTTTGTTCCACGGCAATGGAGAAATGTATTGGCACCAACTTCATGGCCATGAAGATTACTCGAAACTTGCGGGTCGTCCTCCTATCGCAGCTGGCTGCCCCTAGCAAGAAGAAGGCCGACCCCTTCGTCGAGAGCAACGGCTTGTTCGTGACCATTTGCTGCCTGGGAGTGAGCACTGCAAAGCTCCAGGAGTTCTTGCAGTATGAACTGTGGCGCCGCCCGACCTCTTCGAGGACGGGATGATTCGCACCAACGCCAAGGCCAAGCTGGTCCCGTGCCTCGTGGAGGCAGTGCGGGCGGCCGCGGCTTCATCTCCCGACGAAGAGGACTCTCCTGAAACTGTGGCTGCCCCCGGGGTGGTCGCGACGTGGGCTGCAGCAGTGCGACGGACCGTGGCCGAGGTGACGGTTGTCGACGGAGGGTTCCTGCAGCACGTGGTCCCGTGGCCGCGCCCTGGCCCTACCTACGGGGCGGTGGGCACGGCGTACGTCAAGCACATCAACAGCAGGAAGCTACGCGCGGACGGCCTTGTCAAGGTGGTGTTCGTTGGATACGTGTGGTGCGGTGGAGCACCAAATGCGAGGAGCAGCGGCGTCAGGCCAAAAAGAGTGGTGCAACAATCGCTCCAGATATTGATGTTAGCGCAGACATGTTGTGTACTGTACAGCGCGAGCAGTTTTTGGGTAACACCCAAAATAAGTCATTGCTCAAGAGACTGCTCAGGCAATATCTGGAGGCGGCTGCTGTGCACGTGCAGCAGGCCGAGGCCGACGCCGACGTGTTAATTGTTGAGACTGCTCTCGCGGAGGCTGCTGCATCGCGGCGTGTACGCATCGTGTGCACCGACTTTGTGTTGTGTGACTGCTGTTTGCTGTGCTGTTTTGTGTTGTGCTCTGCTTCTCCGCGATGGACCCCCAGCGCTTCATTACGAAGGGCAAGCGCGGCCTGTCTCTCGTCACCAAGGTGCAGAAGATTGTGCTGACGGTGTTGGGGAATGTCTTGATCGACAACTTCACCTTGTCGCCCACCGACGCGTGCAAGATGACCGCGCGCTTGACCGGAGTGGGCCGCTGTACTGTCCTGAAGCTCAAGAACGACTTCGACGCCGGTAAGCAGCCCGTGACACCTGGAAAGAAGAGACCGCGACAAGAGTTCCTGTCCGGGACGAGGACTGACGTGTATGGACATGACGTCATCAACGGGGTGCGGCGCCTTGTTCATTCATTTTTTTCCGGCGGAACGAGGCGCCCACTTTGAAAAAGAGCAAGGCTGAGATGGACGAGGATAACTCGCTTCCCAACATGAGCACCACTACCCTCATGAGGTTCTTGCATGACCTCGGCTTTGTGCATACCCAGCAGAAGAGGAACTGTGCATTTATGGAGCGATGAGACTTGGATCAACGCTGGACATGCGAAATACACAGCATGGCACGACACGACAATTGCATCACCACGCGACGCCCACAGGGAAGGGCCTGTTGGAATGAAGCAAACTCCAGGTAAAGGCGGGAGGCTGGATTGGAACAAGCCGTTGTACGTTCGTACTCATTGCATCAGTCCTTTTGACGGTGGTGTGCCTATTGTTTGGTACCCTTTTCCTACCCACCACGGAGTGAAAAGTGAGACTATTTTTATGACTGAAGATTCAGTGTTTGAGTTCTGCGGCATTTGTTTGGGCTCACTAGAAGAGTACGCCTCCTACTGCGGATGTTTGGATGATTGTCGACCTTGTGCTCTGCAATGCGCAGTTGCGCCCTCTGTTTCACCCGCACTCGATGAAGATTTGGATTCACCCCCACCGTATGATCCAGCATGGATTACGAGCTACTGCACTTGGGCTCCCCGGCTGCATCAGAGGTTACACACCGGTGCTGGCCCTGCCGGACACCACCCCATTCCTGGAAAGACAGTACCCCATCCCCATGGCCAACGAGGCCGCCCTGGATCAGCTGATCCGCCAATGGGAGGAGTGGGGGATCGTCCGACGGGCGCCATCGCAGTACATCAGCCCGCTGGTCACCACACTGAAGGACGGATTGGAGCGCTTCAAATACGTCGGTATAGGCTCGCGCTGGACACGCCAGCCCTAGTTCTATTTCGAACACTTTTGAACCTGGTGGTTTTCACAATGATGATGATGTTGATTTAACTTAAGATGATTATTCTTTTATGAAGAATGCTACTGCAGAAGATGGCCAGCAGGATACTGGCGGAGAAGTGGCTACAGCAGCCACCATGCATTTTCAGTCAAAGAAAAGAATACGTTGGTCCTCAGATGAGACAATTGCGAACATTGTAAAGGAAAAGAACATTATGTGCAAAATTAATGGGAAAACAAACACGAGATGATCCCGTTTCATCTTAGCCTAGTTCATAATACGTGGACTTTGAAAAAGATTGGACAAATAAATCATGGTCAACCTGAAGAAAACTGAAATATTCTGTTCCTCAAGGATTAGTCTCTATTCATATTATACACAAGTGCAGAACATTAGCAAGATTCCTCTAGAAATTACGGTTTATTTTTATAAATGATCTAACTGAGCTAAATTTTCAAGGTGAAATAACTCTCTTTGCTGATGATACAAATTTATTCTGTTTTGGTAGCACTGAAGAAGAACTAATAGCCCAAATGAACAAGATATGCATGTCCTCATGGAATGGATGGAACTCAACAATCTATTTATAAACATTGACAAAACGCAATATATCATTTTTAAGAAACCGGCAACACTAACATCAAACATCAAACATTTTGTCTTCAAAGATATTATTATATTTCACATGTACTTGTTAATCCTTCAAATTCCTTTATTTGTTATTGCCATAAAATATTTAATTTTTGTTAGTTTATGCAACTTCTTAAAAACAGTACCATGTATTAAACCAACCCTAAAAATGGAGCTGAGGCTCTTAGGGTGCATTGTACAAAATAAATAAATTAAAAAAAAAACATACACAGATACATTTAAAGAATTCATTAAGACCTGGATAGAAGAAAAAGCATTCTACAAACTTGAAGACTTCATGAGTCAAAATTGGAGAAGAGATAAATAAACAGTTCATTAACCTTCTTCACATATAGTTATAGTAAATATTTAAATAAATAGTGGTAAAGATCCAATACAATATATGCATTTAGAAATTATTATCCCTAATTCTTTCTCTGAGACTTGAGAGATCGGTGAAGTAAGAGAGCTTCAGCATTTTAAGAAACCTATGTAATTAATTGTCCTTACAAATACTATGAGACACGAATCATATTCGATCATCAAGCAAAAGGCATTTTACATTAATTGTGTCTCATGTTTTTAACCTTCAGGCATCTAGTTCTATATGTTAAAAATATTTACAATCTATGAATTTATTCAGCAACTTTCTTTCTCAGGATGATAGCAAGCAACAGAAGCCCCATCAAAAGGCGACACAGGGGTAGAAATGTCAGATTAGAACTTAACTTTGGAAATTCAATGGGTTATAAGGTGCATTGATTTACATGCAATGATTGACGGTACACAATGAATTCAACTTCTTCTTCTTTCAACTCCGGGTTTAGGAAGATAGGCACAACCTCTCCTGGGTATTTCTGATCATAACTGATAGAAGGGTAGTTGTCGTTAGTGCTTGAATGGTCGGAAAGGTAACAAACCTGCAGAGAAACAGAACACATTTTAACCTAGTAGAGGCATAGGGATTATATTTCAGCTTAAATGCTACAACTAACGTGTATTGAAGTAGTTTTTCCGCAACGTCTTCACTGTATGCAGACAATGTAAGAATACTAATGCCAAAGATGAATAAGATCCTGACAACATAAAACAAACAAACAGATCAAATAGGATGGACAGGAGAAATAAAAAGAAGCAGGTAGAATACTTAGGCTTTTTACCATGGGGTAAAGTGAAGAGGCACGACCATTCCAAGTGCGATGACTAAATGCAGCATCTGGTGAACCACAGCCATCCTGGATGGTAAACAGAAAGTATAATTTAAAGAAATTTTTTAGAAAGAGAAAACTAGGTGCCGGAGAATGAGGCCAGTTTTAAGAATGCAGAATAATGCACAACCATGAGGTTAGAAATGCAGTAGAGCCTATAAATACTCACGTCTGTTGATATTTCGCCAGCCAGTAGCATAATTCCATGGCTTTCCAGGAAACTGCACCCCACAGCTGAGAGAGCAGGGATAAAGGACACAGATATAGTGGTGCCATATTTCAAACTTTAATTTTCTCAGCAGATTCAAGAACAATCTAGCAAAGCAACTGCGTAAACGTCGGTACAGACGGTACACGTAGGCCAGCTCCACGTTGACAACACTGCAACACCATATACATCCTCTCATTGAGTCACAATGGGCACATTTGAATGACTTTCATTTGCTTTCGCTATGCAATCAAGTTTTCTATCGTTTCGACGAAAGCAGAGTTGTCTAAAGCTATGTATATGCGTTGTCACAAGAGCTTAAAAATAAGTTTCAACCTGCTCAGGTTGGCAACCGTACGGATGAAATCTGAAGTAGCCGCCAGACCTGTGGTGTGACACCTGCTCTGCTACTGTTCGTGATCTCGTGTGTCGTAACTACTATAACTACTAGGAAGGACTTGAATAAAAGTAATGAACACTAGGAGCCGGAGCCGGAGCCGGAGCCGGGGCCGGCGTTGCACGAGCCGCCCCCCCACGCCCCCTCCCGCCCCTGCGGCAGATGACCCCACAAAATCATCGTAAGTATGGTCCATCCATGGATCCACATGGTCCACATCCTCCCATGCTGCCATTGTGCCACAGTGAGAGTTAAAATGAAACATGCGAGTCTTTTAGTTGATACTGAATCGAAATTTCCAATTCATTTTATTTTAATGATATGGCCCATCCATGGGTCCATCACCCCATCCTACCATGCTTCGATAAGTGGGAGGCTGGTCTAGAGAGAGTTAAAATGAAACATGCGAGTCTTTTAATTGATACTGAATCGAAATTTCCAATTCATTTTATTTTATTTCATTTCCTTAGCATTTTACACACCTCTTTCTTTCTCTTTCCAGCGATGACAACAAAAACAAATTAAGCCCATGGCTGATGTTCTTAATAGTGTGCCTGACAGCAGCTGCTGTGGCGCTGTGTCTGCTCAGACCAGAGCAGACCAGCACATTCCTCTTTTTATTCTGTTGTCTTCTATTCGGTAAGTAAAGTAACACATTGACGATTAACTGTTGATCATAACCTATCACAGTCACAAGATAGAAATGCACTTCATTCATGTACTTCAAAAAGAGTTTATGACTGCTTACTAGCAATGAGAACTGATACCATGCTTTTTGCAATTGCAGTATTATTATCAGGAAACAAGGAGGCGCAAAACGCCCTCCTTGCCTTCCTGGGGGCCAGTGCCAGTGGTGGTAAGTATCAAATTGTAGCTGCTGCGTTGTACAATCCAGTCCATTATGTGAAACTAATACCATGCCTCTTGTTTGCAGCGTTTCTGCTTGCGACGCAAACTCAAAAGGCAATTGCCCCCGAGAAGAAAGAGTCTTAAGTAGCATAGTTGTTTGAGGTGAGGACCATATATATGAAGTGTAGGGGAGGGTGGGGCACCTGGAGACAATTTGGCATATTTATCCTTGAAACTCGGGAGGAAATGAAGTTAGACTGTAGCGCCCGAGTCGAGGCGAAAGCCCTAACTTAGTGCCACACGAATCCGTTTTGTTTTTGAGAATATCTCAAACCGTTTCGTCAGAGTGATAATTTTAGTGCTGCTCTGCACTTTGTCTCCAGGTGCCCCAGCCTGGGGCACCTGGAGACAGCCGCGGGGCACCTGGAGACAGTGGTGATTTTGCGAAGTGTTTCAAATTTTAGTGATGTCACAAAGTGACGAGAAGATGGCAACGGGTGCGACGACCATTCTCACAGCAAGGTAGTGGTTCTCGCTCAAAGGGTGGCTGAGCAGTGAGCTGCTAAGTGTAGGGCATACCGTACACACGGTTTGGCAGCTTTCTGATGTCCAGGAAGGTGTTCCCATAAGAAATACATGTGTTGCCTCCAGGTGCCCTACGAGACACATCACATTGATAACCGTCGGCATCACTACCCCAAAGTTCGAACAACAAAATCGGCTCTCCCCTAGTTTCATTCACGGGTCTGCAACAGAAAGTTATTATTGCAGATGATGGGAAGATCGACCTCTTAACTTCAAGCCTTTAAGATGTTCCTTACAAAAATGTGTGCCAAAGCCGGCACTTTCATAGAAGTCAAGTTGAATTTAGTATGTGGGTGCTTCAGAAAAGTGGTGCATCTCTCAGGTGAGGGAGCACATGTGGACCTCTGTTAATCTTTCCCATTTATTTCCCAGACGTGCCAAGGCGGCCAGTTCAAAACAGAAAGAGTGGCTCAGTGTATATATGTCAAAGCACCTCTTTTCGCTGCTACAGCATTCGTGGGTGTAAGGGGAAAAGTCAACAGTGATAATGTTGGGACAAAATCACTGCGGAGCTGAACGCGATGCCGGGGGGTGCCATAAAGACAGTGAAGCAATGAAAAGTTGTAAGTACTACTTTATAAATAATTGTTATAATTGTAGTTAAATGGAATGTTGTAATGAGGTTGTAATTGATCGTGGTTTCAAACAGGTGTGGAGGGATATAAAGAGCCATGTCTCAAAAAAGGGAGCAAGCAATAGGAAAGACCGTATTTCAACGAGAAACAGGGAATCTGCCCGTGTACCATTAAAGCCATTAGAGCTTCATGTGGCCCAGCTCTGTGGGCGCAACTACATTGAGGGTGCCCCCGAGCTGGCTGATGGTTTGTCAGAGAACCATGTAAGTTTCAAAATCTTT
>NW_026267198.1:661041-662170 GCF_000697945.3 Frankliniella occidentalis
CTGGCACACTTTCGCCTTCATTCAGAGCCAACACATGGTGATATTTGTGCAGGTTAGGATAGCGTGAACCGAAGTACTTACCGATTGTACAAATTGTATTGAGAACTGATTCAAAACCATCTATGGCAAAAAGTTGAATTTTTAATGCCTACCCTTTAAAGAAAGATATGAAAAGACTTTAGCACAAATATTACTCTGTAGTTCTGTGGTATCATCATATTGACAGTTTTAAAAATTACATCGCAGGCTAAAAAAGTTCCCAGCAAGGAAGAAATAATATGTCAACTGACGACGTCTGCCATAGAAGGAGGGCTACAAGTAATTAGTTGCACTCGCATTAGACTGCGCCGGCGACGGAGGGGCAGCTGAGGCAGCGCGCGGCGTGTGGACTTCCCTGAAGGAGGCCGGCGAGAAGGCGGCGCGCAGCAGCAAGACGGCCGGCCTGTGGTGGCAGTACTTCTATCTTGTCGCACTCCTGCGGCTCTACATCAGGGCAAAGCGGCAGGGCGTCAAGGAGTGCGTCAAGGCGATGCTGCCGTACTTCCACGCCACCGGGTACATCCACTCTGCTAAGTCCGCGCACCTCTACGTGCAGCAAATGGAGGAGCTGTCAGGGCGCTGCAAGGAGGCAGCCGAGGAGGGCCTGTTCACTGTCCGCCGCACCGATGACTTTTTGGGGGGGGGGGGGGGTATGGACCGACATGGTCATGAAGCAAGACTACATGTGCGCCCTCAAGGTCGAGCTCAAGGTCAAGGGCGGGATCACCACGGAGAGCACGGCGGCGCAGTGGATCATTTCTAGGCGGCTGCTCTTGTCTGCCATGGCCACGACCGACAGATTCAAGCGCGCGAGTGCAACTGCGGACTCTGATTTCGTCGCAAGGTGCACGCGCAAGGACGACAGCACCCCTTCCCCCTTTACTGCGCCGGGCGCACGGCGCTTAGCACATGACCGGGGGGTGAAAGCGGTGGAGAGGGAAGGGCTCGGCGAGAGCCGATGGGGTCCTGCTCGGGCCTCCTCGCCGCGGCCGAGGTCCTGCTCGGCACTCAGCAGGGGGCCAGGGGGGAAGGGGTAGGGGGTGGGCGGGTGCGTGCGCCCGGCGGCGAGCACAGGGAGGGGGTGGATGAT
>NW_026267198.1:662854-679723 GCF_000697945.3 Frankliniella occidentalis
GCGAGCTGGAGCAGGACGGTGACTTTGGGGTGCCCGTGGCGACTTCAACCCCCATCAAAGCGGAGGTCGTCGACAATTCTTCTATCGTCGTCCTCAACACGGTGGACGAGGAGGCCATGGAGAAGCTCTTCCGCTGCGTCGCCGTGCCAGCCGACGGGATGGGGAACCCCATCATCAGGGTCCTTACCGACTACGTGATGATCTGCCAGAATAAGTATATGTGGGCGGGGGTGGACCTCAACAAGATGCAACCCTTCTTCGAGCTGAAGGGCACGAACAGCCACGGGAACAGCGCGAAGGTGCGCATGAGCCGCGACGAGTTGAGGGTACTGTGCGAAAAGGACATTCAAGATTTCATAGCCGAAGGTATAAGGAAAGGTAAACTGGGTGACTTCATTGACTGTGGAGGGCTCCGGCTCACCATTGTCAATCTATCGGATAAGAAACAAATGTTCAATGTTAGGATAAGGAGGAAAGACATTGACACTCAGTGCATTGACTTGGCTCTCAAGTCGTGGGAGTGCATCTTCTATTTCAAAAAATACATTGAATATCTGGCTAATCAAAAGAAAGAGGCGATCCCCGTTATTATTAGGCTCATACAACAATTAAGTAAGGAAGCTGCCGAAATTTTTTTTGAGGAGGGTCATGGCTTTGCTTATCTTAACAAGAAGGAAAACGAAGTTCAAATTGTTAAATTTAAAGAAGAGTGTTCAGATTTTAACGTTGAAGTTTTCAACCAACTGGGTGATGTGGACTTCAAAAAAGTACGATTTGAAATCAGGTACTATTATTACGATTTTATCTTAAGTAAGATCCAGATTGAGTATAGAAATCTGGTATAAATTGTTTGTGTTTTGCTTTTGTAAATAAAAATTTATCTACCAATATACTCCGTTGTTCTCAACTTTACCCAAAACTCCTCACACCTCAATACATTTGATGAAGAAACAGATTTCACAGTGAGTTAACGACACAAGATGATGCTTATTGCTCAATATAACACTCTTTGCCATCGACACTTCTTCATCTACTCTGCTTTAAATAATTATTTTTTAAGTTGTGTGAAACGACTCAACCACTCAAGCTTCGACAACTACTCTGCATTCATTATTAATTTTTTCTGCGGACGCGAAAAAAGAGGGGTGGGAGGGGGAGGAGAGCCTAGTGCGGGGGTGCAGCACACAGGGCAGGTTAGTCAGTGACGAACCTCCGGGTAGAAAAGAATTTCGCATGCAGTTTGCCCTGATTTCGAAGATGTTGGCAGCGTATAACTTGACTTGAGAGGGAGTGTTGATGTCAAGGACGGTGGCGGTGTTGTTATCGCTGCTCGTTCCTGGAGGATCGTTGGCAGAGCCAGCGAGGCGGGTCATCAAGAAGAGGTTGGCGGGCGGCAGTGGCCGCTATGACGAAACTGCTGGATTTCTGGAAGTGCGGGCGAGTGAAATGACGAGTAATTGGTCGCCGGGCCACGTGCGGTCACGACAAACCTCAGAAAACATGTCGCAACTATGTCTCAACTTCTTTCCCTAAACAGCCAAGATCGCGATGAGTTGAGACAATTCCTCGTGTTGGCGAGATTTTATTTCATAAAATCGCCAACAGCTTTTCTTAGTGTTTTCACAGTGTAGCTGCGCGGGCGCATTCGTCGCACCCGCCTCAATGTAAATAGGGCGCAGCCCGACCCAGCCTGCATGGCGTCCCTAGCCATAAAACCTGACCTGCACGTAAAGCCTCTCGACCGACAAGTGCAGTTTCCAGCTTTTTCCGAAATTCTTATTACCAACCTATTAATTGCAACTAATTATTTCAAATCTCCAAGTCGTTCATCTGCCTCCGTCCTTGACGCGTTGGGCAGAGTGGGCGTAGCGTAGCGCAGCGGCCCGGCCGCGCAGCCAGCCCGGGGAGGGCCGTGCGGACGCCCTGTAGGATTGTTGTATTTCTACCTGAAATGTTGGCAATGAAATTGTACCCTGCCCGGCAAGGGGCTGCGGGGGTCCAGGCGCGGAGTGCAGTGAGTCGGCAGTCGGTTGAGGAATAGTCAGGAGTAGAGTCGAGAGCGAGTGAGTTGAGGAGTACAAACCTGCCCAGCCCGCTGGACACAACCTGCCCAGCCCGATGGGCAACCTGCCCAGCCTGATTGGCATCCTGCCCATCTTGTGGAGGAGGAAGGTACGTATCTAACGCACAGTTGCTTGACTGCGCTTTCGCGGTGCAACAATGGCCGTTTTTTTTTAGATAAGGGGGAAAACTTTGAGGAATTCTCATATTTAAGGAAAAACCCCAGATCTTCTGTAAAAATTCTCACTTTTTTTGAGGGGGGAGCTTAAATCTGAGTTTTCCTTCTAATATTTGAGTTTCCCCCCTTTCCCCGGAAAATCATTCGTTTTAAGCATGATCTGTCATATAATCCCTAAAATGCAGAGCTATTATTAACCCTCATATTTGCTTTTAAAGAGGACGTTCCTTTGGCTGTTCTGCAGCGACGCCAAAGGGGCGGGGAAGCTCTGCCTGAGTTTGAACAGTGGCTACTGACAGAAATTGGTCCGGAACCCAAAGCTGGCGTTCTGGTGGTGTTCCGGTTTCCGGACGGTCGGGAGCGAAGGCGATTCGTTCCAGGAGGTGGCCCAAAGCAAAACTTCTAGCGCATTACGGAGAGGGCATTACCGTTGCGCAGGGCGTCGGCAAGGATGTACTGAATTTCTCGGGATTTGTGGGCGATTTTTTTGAGGACGTTTGGTATCAGAAGCAGAATCAGGCGGGCGAGAAAAACGAAAAGGAGAGGACCGTAGAGCTCGCCGCCAGGGTCTTCTGTCCCGATTATGAGTACCCGTCGGTGAAAGACTTGGCCGCGGAGGCGGAGCGCACAACAACGCCCCTCCTTAAGCTGTTCCTGGGAAAGCTTATTACAACCAAAGAAGTGGACAAGACGAAAGTAATCCGGAAACAGCAGTACATCGCCCAGTGTGTGATGCTCGCCATTCAGCCGAAGTCATTCATTTCCCCCCTCCTCCTCGTTCTCGGCGCCAGCTTGCACAAGGAGTTTGGCTCGAAGCACCTGGTTCAAATTCTGGACACTTTTGGCGCCTGCCACAGCTACAACGAGGTGAAGATGTTCGAGTACAGCCTGCTTGATGATGCAAAGCCGGGGAGAGCGCGGCGTGGCGAAGTGAGGCGGGCTGGCTCTGGTGGCAGTATTATCAGCTGGTGAGCTTGGTGAGGCTGTTCATCAGGGCCGAGCGCACGGGCGACTGGGAGTTGCACCTGGAGCCCCTGTACTACGCGGCGGGGCATCATCTCTACGCCAGGTCCACACGCCTGTACGTCCAGACCATGGAGGACCTCGACGGCGACTTGAACACGGCGGCCATGAAGGGGTTCTTCACGGTGAGGCGCACTTCAGATTATTGGGCTGGCGTGTGGACGGACATGGTGGTGGAGCAGGACATCATGTGCGCCTTGAATAGACAGGGTGGGTCGACCAGTCGCGGGCTGACGGAGAGCGGGTTACGCAGTGGATCGGCAACATGCCAGCCCTGCACAAGGTGACCACCGCTCTGGAGGGGTACTGTGGCCTCAAGTGTGTTACTTCGGAGCAGCACGTGGACTTGCGCGAGTCTCGCGTGTCGCGGGACCAGGCAGACAGGCAGCGCCTGGTCAGCTGGCTTGAGGCACACCACCCCTTCGACAACAGCGAGGGCATCCGGTGCATATCGACGGGCGTAAGGGGCAAGAAGTCAACTGCAAAAAGGTCATGAGTGTTGGTGCCACGCGGCAATGGAGAAATTTATTAGCACCAACTTCATGGCCATGAAGATTACCTGAAACTTGCGGGTCGTTCTCCTATCGCAGCTGGCTGCCCCTAGCAAGGAAAAGGCCGACCCCGGACCCCGCCGTCGAGAGCAACGGCTTGTTCGTGACCATGAGCTGCCTGGGAGTGAGCACTGCAAAGCTCCAGGAGTACTTGCATTACGGACTGTGCTGGGCGCCGCCCGCCCTCTTCTAGGACGGTATGATTCGCACCAACGCCGAGGCCAAGCTGGTCCCGTGCCTCGTGGAGGCGGTGCGGGCGGCCGCGGCCGCGGCTTCTTCTCCCGTCGAAGAGGACTCTCCTAAACCTGTGGCTGCCCCCGGGGTGGTCGCGACGCGGGCTGCAGCAGTGCGACGGACCGTGGGCGAGGTGACGGTTGTCGACGGAGGGTTCCTGCTGCACGTGGTCCGGTGGCCGCGCCCTGGCGGGAGCAGGGGCGCGCATAGGGCTACCTACGGCGAGGTGTGCACGGCGTACGTCAAGCACATCAACAGCAGGAAGCTACGCGTGGACGGCCCTGTCAAGGTGGTGTTCGGTGGAGCACCAAATGCTAGGAACAGCGACGTCGTGCCAAAAAGAGAGGTGCAACAATCGCCCCAGATATTGATGTTAGCGCAGACATGTTGTGTACTGTACAGCGCGAGCACTTTTTGGGTAACACCCAAAATAAGTCATTGCTCATTAGACTGCTCAGGCAATATCTGGAGGCGGCTGCTGTGCACGTGCAGCAGGCCGAGGCCGACGCCGACGTGTTAATTGTTGAGACTGCTCTCGCGGAAGCTGCTGCATCGCGCCGTGTACGTGTACGCGTCGTGTGCACCGACTTTGTGTTGTGTGTCCGCGATAGACCCCCAGCGCTTCATTTCAAAGAACTAGCGCGGCCAGTCTCTCGTCACCAAGGTGCAGAAGATTGTGCTGACGGTGTTGGGGAATGTCTTGATCGACAACTTCACCTTGTCCCCCACCGACGCGTGCAAAATGACCGCGCGCTTGACCGGGGTGGGCCCCTGTACTGTCCTGAAGCTCAAGAACGACTTCGACGCCGGTAAGCAGCCCGTGACACCTGGAAAGAAGAGACCGCGACAAGAGTTCCTGTCCGGGAAGAGGACTGACGTGTATGGACATGACGTCGTCAACGGGGTGCGGCGCCTTGTTTATTCATTTTTTTCCGGCGGAACGAGGCGCCCACTTTGAAAAAGAGCAAGGCTGAGATGGACGAGGATAACTCGCTTCCCAACATGAGCACCACTACCCTCATGAGGTTCTTACATGACATCGGCTGTGTGCATAACCAGCAGAAGAGGAACTGTGCATTTATGGAGCGATGAGACTCGGATCAACGCTGGACATACGAAATACACAGCATGGCACGACACGACAATTGCATCACCACGCGACGCCCACAGGGAAGGGCCTGTTGGAATGAAGCAAACTCCAGGTAAAGGCGGGAGGCTGGATTTGAACAAGCCGTTGTACGTTCATACTCATTGCATCAGTGCTTTTGACGGTGGTGTGCCTGTTGTTTGGTACCCTTTGCCTACCCACTACGGAGTGAAAAGTGAGACTATTTTTATGACTGAAGATTCAGTGTTTGAGTTCTGCGACATTTGTTTGGGCTCACTAGAAGAGTACGCCTCCTACTGCGGATGTTTGGATGATTGTCGACCTGGTGCTCTGCAATGCGCAGTTGCGCCCTCTGTTTCACCCGCACTCGATGGTGATTTGGATTCACCCCCACCATACGATCCAGCATGGATTACGAGCTACTCATTATCAAGAATGTGCCCTTTAACGGCTACCAATACTGCTTCTGGCGCAGACAGTTCAGCAGCTCTCCGTGAGCTTAGGGCGGTACCTACCGTACCTCCACGACCAACGAACATGGCTGCTTCTACAACCTCTCGTAAGTCACATTCTTATTATTTTATTATCGTTTTCTTTGTTCAACTCCATTTCCGCTTTACTATAAGTAGTGCACAACTTATATTATTTTAGGTAGTATTTTAGATTTTTCTAATTTATATCCTACCCCTTCTGTTCAATTTGTTTAATTACACCCTAGCTACGATTATTTTAGGATCATTAGCTTTCATTTAATTGCGCGATATGACCGTGGAGCAAAGAAGAAGGTCTCTGAGACACTTTTTAATAGTAAGTATCAATGTGAGGACTGTGAGACAGAAGACAGAAGGGTTTGGGACCAATAACAAGACGGCGTGGATTTCTTCCAGACTCCATTCCCAGACTTCAAGTACCACTGTTTGGCGGATCAGACTTACCAAGCAACTTTCTCCATTGTCATGCCACTCGGGTTCTGTTTATTGGACAACGAACCACTGGTCTCCTATCAGTAGATGGTATGTTCTAGGAATAAAATGATATCTGAGTGTACTTAAACTAATGCTCATTGTATTACATGGATTTTTGGCTTCAGGCCTACGATCTATATTGTTTTTTGTTTGATTTTTGAGAGGTAAGGTATGTATATATTATAAACAAAGTACTTAAGAAGCTTTTAATAAGTTCATTTTTAATGTGTTCTGCATCTTCAACAAATAATAATTCATTGCGACCAACCAATTTTCCTTTCTGCACTTAGCAAAAAATTGAGGCTGTATCACCTCAAGCAAATTAAAAGTTAACTTGAAGAACACTAATCAAACACTTGTGATGCTCGCATGATAAAATATCTCTTTTGAACACTGATGCGTGGTTTCATCTGTACGGAATGTTGCTAACTGACGAAAAGAGCCTTTTCTACAGCAACCTGCGTAGAAAGAGTTAGTAAATAAATATTGCAGCTTTTCCTTTTCTCAAGGAAACGAAATAAAAAATAGGATGCTTACATTAACTGTGAATTTGTCAATTGTTCCATTCAGATTTTCTTCAGGTCGTAAATTTGAAGATATTACTTGCATTCCACTAATAATATGTTCAAGAATAGAGAAGCATTAATGTCAAAGGGTGCCAAAGACGTGGATGGTATGAATATACCTTTCTTCATTCTAGGAGATCCTGCCTACCCTCTGTTGCCATGGCTCATTAAAATTTACAGTTATGATGGTAGAACAACGCCGGAAATGGACTCCTTTAATGTTCATATGAACCAGGGTAGAATTGTTGTTGAAAATGCTTTTGGAAGCCTGAAAGGGAGGTGGCGAATTCTTTTAAGGCAATTTGAAATCCATTAACCTTTTATTCCTAAATTAGTTGCTACTTGTTGTATATTACACAATATTATAGAAAAGAATAAGGATGGTTACAACCCCTATTGCGACCGGGAAGTTGAAGAAGACGGAGACATTCCACCTCAGCCAGATCAGGAGGTACATGATGAGGATAATGAACCCGATGGTGCTGATGTAAGAGATTATTTGACAAGGTACCTGGCTGCAAACTTTGAGCTTCGCCGATCTATAAGAGGTTACTATGCTGCTGCATGATTTTTTTCTGTGTATTAAAAATCTGTTACGGAGCAAACATCGTGTACTTTTTGTGTTACTAGACTGAATGCAAATCGCATCGGCGAAGCAGACAGCTACAGCCTAACGGACAATGGGCCGCCTGGCCGATAGGTAGAGCCACCAACGCTCGCAGGCTCGGCAGCCGAGCCCGCCAGAATTCAAACAACCCTGCTCTTTTGCGTTGGTGACGAACGCGCATGCACACATGAGGTGACACCCTGCTTATGTGTCAACCCTGCTCTTCTGCCTACCCTGCTCTTTCGAGCACCCTGCTCTTTTGACTACCCTGCTCTTTTGAACGCGTCTCGACGTGTGTGCAGCCGTTGAAAAGGCATCTGGAGTATACAGCTATTCTTCAGAACAACACGTCGACCTGAGACCAAGCCGCCAGGAGGTGGACAGTGCGGCCCTTCACCGGTTCAAGGAATGGTAACAGAAGCACGACCCCTTCCAGCTGAGGGATGACATTCAGTGCCTGGACATGGGCGAGCTCGGGTCGGCTCGCTAAGGCCAACTGTGACCGGGCGGTCGCCATGGGCGCGAAGTTAATGAGTGCTGGTTACGGTAACAACTTCGCCGACCTGAAGTGCACGTCTAAGGACAACGTCATTCCCCTGTCGCGGCCCGCACCGCCTGCGAAGGGAAAAGACCAAAAGGAAGTGGACACCCACTTTCTTTTCATGAAGATGGTGCTGCTGAAGATTTCCAGGGAGGACTAAAGAAGATACCTGACATACGAGCTGGCACCTGTGCCTCCGGCCCTGTTTGACAACGGGTTGATGAGGCACAACAACAAGGTGGCCCTCACAGCCAAATTTAAGTCAGAGGTTGACGAAGAGGACAACATCCTCTTCGAGGTGCCAGACGTTGACGCGCCGGCCAGGACTTCCCTCCCCACAAATTACGCAGTGGACGGCGGCCACCTCCTACACTCAGTGGCGTGGACGCGCCCCGAAGAGAAGGGGAGGGGAGGAAAGTCACCTGCAAAGACGTGTGCTCCAGGTATGTCGAACATGTCACTAAAAAATATGGAAGTGAACCCACAATCGTGTTCGACGGGTACGGCGTGGCCTGGAGCACAAAACTCGAAGAACAGCGGCGTCGTTCGCCGGCGAGGAAGTTTTGCCCCAATTTTAATGTTGAAGAAAAGAACGTGGTGCCGAGCGGGCACCCAAAGGAAGACTCTCTCGCTAACAACGAAGTTGTTGTAAGTCCTCCCAAATTTCACTCCTGGAGTACTGCCTCCAAGCGAAGTGTGTCCAGGTTTTCCAGGCCACCGCCGACGCTGACGTCATGGTGGCAGAGAAGGCCCTGGGGAGCTGGACCGGCTGGGTCAGCGAAATGTCACAGTTACTTCCCGTGACACAGACATAGTGGCTATATTGGTGGCGCGCGCCGGCAGCGACACGGGCATAACTGTGGCAAGGCCTGGGAAAGACGCGTTCAACATTCGGGCCATTCGTAAGCATCTCATCCCGAAAAACATGTTGGACTGCGTCCTCGTCGGACACGCCTTCTCAGGGTGTGACACAACATCGGCGATCTACAAGAAAGGGAAGACCAAGCTCTGGACAAATCTAGAAGAGTCTAATTGGTGTAGTCTGAAGAGTCTAATTCATTGTGCGCATATCAAGCATTTAAGAACTGTTTGTATCCTTTTCCAGGCTAAGCTGGAACCCACAGGCAACAGGGTAGCGAGATATCCCCCTCCCCCTTCCCCTCATTTCGAGAAGCGGTAGGTATCACTTCAGTATTATCTTCGGGATATTTGATTCATAGAGCGAAGTCACTTACATTTTGATTTTTTATATCGCAGGTCTGCAAACATCTTCCAGCTTTATTTGTTGTAATCTCCGTCCTTATCTTTCAACAGGAGCGGGATAAATTAATTTGAAGTAATATGTTATAAAATATTTGAAGCTTTTCTGTACAGTTTAGTTGAAAACTGGAAATACTGTATTTAAGTTTTAACATGAGCAGATGTAGTTGTAATTTGACCTCTAGTGTAACATATTTTTTAAAAAAAATTGTACCTTCACATTGATTCTAATTGGACAGTTGTAAATTGTTAATTCTGTATTTTAAGGAGTACACATTTTCTTAATCTTTGTAGTACACTCTCATTTCCTTGTGGACACGCGTATGGAGAATTTTGGGCTAACGTATTATGGATCACAAATTATCCATAATATGGATCAAATTGTCTGTAATACGGAAAATTTTATCTATATTATGAGTAATTTGCGATCCATAATACGTTAGCACAAAATTCTCCGTAACATGCGGATAGCACGGGTGCCCGCTGTTTGTCTGCGGCGGTACTTGTTATAACGCCATCCTTACTTGACCCCGCACCAGCCCCCAACGTATGAACAGGCCGACAAGGGGAGGCGTGGGGGATCCATGGAAGACTTTGTGGGACAATTTGCCAAAACGTGTCGTATGTGTGGGTGGAGTCTGTTCAGCATTACTAACCCATGCCAAACGGATGTACACCTCGCATGGCATGGACCACCCTAGCAGCGCCCCGACTGCCCCCTGGCCAGACTCAGGCGAAGCGCCGCCGGCCTGTGCGCACTACGTGGAGATGCGGGAGGAACCAGTAGCTCCTACCGAGTTCCCGCCGGCAGCACCTCTCTGGCGTCAACAGCGGCGACGGCCAAAGGCGGAGGACGCCCCACCCACCCCTAAGCGGAGACGCCGCCAGTCCACGGTCACCGTCTACTAGGGGACGTCAAAACCAGCGGCGAAGAAGACAACGACGAAGACGACGTGAGCTTCGAACGCTACGAGCCTCGATCACCATCTTGCAGCCCTCCACCGAGCCCACCACCGCCGGCAATACCAATCGTCGTCAGCTCAACCAACTAACATCTTTCCGTTGTCGGCAGGATGGAGAACTACAACAGTCAGGCGGCCGGGATCGGGCGCATCTTGGCGCGGGTGGTCATGCACACGGACCACCTGCTCGGGGAGATCGCCCGCCTCGAAACTCGGCGGCCAATGCGCTCCCATCTCCCCGTCCTCCTGCAGGCAGCAGAAGCCGCCCGTTCAGCTGCCGCGAAACTGTACAACGCCACAGACCCGCAGCACCATACAAAGCTGTGGACGGCGTCCGCAGCCTGCCCGTCCTGCAGATACTTCCCGCCACAACCTTTCTACATATTACCAAGATACACCCAAGAGGCCAACAACGCCGCCCCTCGCTGTCCTAAGTGCCATCTGACTACACGGGAGCCGCTCATCATAACGGGCTTCACCAAGAAGCCCGTACCGGACCACGCCGGGGTATGCCGCGAATAGATGGGCGTGCGCTTCGACACAGCGATGGGGCTGCTAAAACTCATCGGCGAACCGGCCCACGCCGAGGCCCTGACGCACAGTAGGCTGAGAACGGGAAAAACCGATCAAAATTCAAAAGTAACGAAAGCATAGACCTCAAACTTAGCGCGGAGGGGTTTTGAGGTATGCTGGTTTCATTTTTGAACTCAAACTTTTTGTCACAGAGGCGGAACTATGTCAAAAGGGAGTAAATCAAATTTTTGGACAATTTTGTTCAAACTATCGGTGTACTAGGGTTTTTGCGCATGCTGATTTCATTTTGGCGCTCAAAAATTTCGTTGCGGTGTCGCAACCTTGTCCTTTTAAAATTGGCAAGGTTCAGTAGGGCGTTTCCAAAATTAACATATAACTCAATTTTTGACCTGGTTCCGTCTCTTCTGCGTAATTTCGACCATCGCCACCGGCAGGCCAAGCAGGCCCGGCCCCTACCACCGTGTCCGTGTCTGACAAACGTCTTGAATGACAGTACAAAGAGTGGAGTTGAGAAAGAAATTTTGTCATGAAATGCGTCATAGATAACTCGTAATATAGTAACAATTTTACCATGTGCGCGCCGAGAAAATTATGACTCTTTCATCCCTAACATTTTTACGTGGGGTGCGTCATTCTTTTCTAGATCGTTCATTATGGATCTAATTAAAACTTTTGGTGCCAGTCGACGGAGCGATATTGAAGTATGTATCAGATGGGAAAGGTTTCTAGCTTGTGCGAGGTTGGTAGGAGCCGGTGCCGACGGAGACCCTCAATGACATCATCGACCTCCTCGACGGGCCGGCGGGGTACATCTTACTCGGGCCGATGATCATTACTTTCGACCAGGCTGCCGAGGGGCTGTATTCGCGTTTCAAACAGACGACGGAGGCGGTCACGCGGCCGTCCACCGCAACTACTCCTGGCGTGGCTAGATGAGGTTAAGGGAAGACAGTCGTATAGGAATATACACACGCGCTGTGTGCTTCTTCTTTCGTCTTATTAATTTTATTTTGGTTGTGCTGTGGTTTTGTAATGGCTCCCTTCCTTCAATTGGAACATGTTTTTGACGCTCAGCGAGGTTTTCTTCGACCTCTGGTCGAAGGAAGACTTGCTGTTCAAAATATTGTTAGCATTGGAGTTAAGAGCCGGCGGGGAGTCCTCGTCGAGATGCAAGCTATTTTAGTCCCGAGTACGAACATCCACAAGAATTCATTCACTGTGGAGATTAAAAATAATACAAAAGAAAGTGCCGTCGAGAAGAAGATTACCGAAATAAGCTGTACTTGTCCGGCTGGTGCCTGCAAAACGCATTACTGCAAGCATGCTTTGGCAGTCATCATCCCATTGGAGAGGTAGGCCTGAGCCTCACTAAGGTGCTTTGTTCTGTATATAATTTTCATATTCTTTTAATTCCTTCATGTGACAGGTTAGATGAGTCTGATATTGACACTCTAACGTGCACAGAAACGGATCAGGTGTGGGGAAAGCTTAAAAATGGAGCACTCAGCAGGTTTGATCCGGGTGCTTAGGACACCTTCTGCCATCTTTCCAAAGTGGTTCCTGTGTACCGTCGAGAAGTGCAACCGGTAACTGAAGAACTTGCTGCTCAGTTTGAGAATGATTGCATAAACATGCTGGAGAACTCAATGGCTGCCAAGTGTGCGAAGAGGAAGCGAAAACCAGCACCTGCACCTGCTTCACCTAGTCAACGGCGCCTTGACTTCTTATACCACGTAGCCCTGATGCAGTTTCTCTGAGTGATAATGATGATGATGATAAACAACCAGAGGTGAAGAACAAACAGACTGTGTAGAATGAAACAGAAGCGGGAGTACTTTTAGACCTCTGCATTGGACATAAAATCGTTAACAAACGTAAGGGCACGATGGGCCATTTTAAAAGAGTAGCAGAAGATCTTAATGCACGTAAGGTGGGTCATCCCAAAACATGGGAACAGGTGAAGACTAAATATTGCCACCTGAGAAAATCATTAAAAGGTGTTTAAATACATAGTAGTAAAAGTGGAAAAGGCAGGAAGGATGCAACGCATCTTGAGAAGTTGAAACAATTATTTGGCAGCAGGCCAAACGTCACAGTGCCCAGCAGTTGTGGCTATGACAGCCGGGGGACTGGTGAGGATCAAAATTCTGATCCCGGTAGCAATGGTACCAGTAGCAACAAGAAGAGCCCGGCCGCTACTGGTGGGTGGTATAGCGGTAGTAAGTCTCAGTTCCAATATATTTCATGCAAAGCAAGTAGATCAAAATGCTTTTTTCTTACTTAGTTGAATATCTATCATTGCAGGAAAGCCAAATGCCACTCTATCATACCTGCAGGTGATGCATGAGCAGAAGGAGGCAAAGATGGAAAAGTTTCAGCAGCGGACTGAGGAACGGCAGCAATGAAGGCAGGCAGCTGATGCCCAGCTATTAGAGAAGAGATTAAAGAATTAAGAGAATTAAGATTAAAGAATTAAGAGATTAAAATATGTCTAAGATTGACGCAAAATGTTTAACTAATATAAAAATATCTAAATACGTTGCCGACAAAATGAATAAGAGAGGGCTTTGAATGACGAAGACTTTGAAGAAGGTAAAAACCAAGCTGACACATCTTAAACTTGAATTCAATGCCGCTATGAATCACAATGGAAAAAGTGGGGATCACAAGATTGTTAATGTCCCATATTTTGATGAGTTAGTGTCTATTCTTGGGGGAAGGCCGAAAGCCTAAGTCCCCAGCCAGTTTGGCATTGATAGCCTGTCGAGGCAGTAACTCGATGGCAGTTGTTCAGCTCCTTCAACCAGTGGCATTTAAGGAGACAAGGAGAATAATAATCCCCTTGCCACTTCCTCCTCTTGTACTTCGGAGAAGCCGGCGGCGCAACGCGATTTACTGAAGAACATAATCAAATAATGTGACCTGTAAGTCACTTTGTGAGTGAACTACGGTTTCTGGCGGGGGACCTGTGGCCCTAGAGATTTGTTCCTTGGACATGACAAAAGACTGCAACGGGGCAACACAGCGACTACACCTCACCCTTCTGCTGTGCTTAGGCATACATAAAATGAAATAGCACAGTTTTTAGATCGTATTGTTTGTGAAACAGTCTTGAAACTTGACTGTTTGCTATTGTATTATATATATCCACCTCTAGGGCCGGTACAGAGAAGGATGCGGCAAATATAAGGGTAGTTTCTGATTCAGCGTGTGTTATTTTGGGGGAGTACTTCCTCTGACATTTTATGAACGAAGTACCCGCCAGGGGTAGGGTTAAGGTGGCCCATGGTTACACCCGGCCTCTCTGGACCACCCTTGAAATAGCGCGAGTGAAGAGTCACCCTACCTATCCCTGCAATCATTGAATTCATGGGTGAATTCTGGACGAAGGGGATGGTAGGACTCTGCCTCTACAAGGACGAGCACAAGGGATTCGGCCTAAAGATTTCCGATAATTTAAGGTGCGTACACAACGTGAACCCCTTCTAGGGTGGCCCACGTCAAAAAAATTATCAGACCGGCAGATAGTTCATAAAGCTCGAGATGACCCATGCTCTGGGCATTCCAAAACTGCCCCGTTCGTCCTGGTTGGACCCCGGGAACCACTTGCTCAACGTCTTTGCATTTTAACATGTGTTTCTTATGGGCTTTTGGGTGTTAATTTACACTTTTACAATTTAAATCGAAAAGCGACTCTGTAGTGTCAGAAAGTCACAATAGAGTATTATAATTGTGAAATTCGTAATCTACATTAAAAACTGAATCTGGCAATGTAGCGTTCGTTTCTGTAGCTCCTAGTACCCAGATTTGCTATCTCTCATAAATTGAAAAATGAGGGAAATTTCAAAGCTTAGCAAATCTGGGTACTGGGTGCTACAGAAACGAACGTTACAATCCCAGATTCAGTTTTTAACGTAGATTACGAATTTCACAATTATATTGCTCTGCGGTGGCTTTCTGACTCTACAGGGTCGATTTTACACCCAAAAGACTAAAAGAAAGCCATGTTAAAATGCAACGACATTGAGCGAGTGGTTCCTGGGGTCCGATCGGGACGAACGGGGCGGTTTTTGAATGCCCAGAGCATGGGTTATCTCGATCTTTATGAACTAACCGTCGGTCTGATAATTTTATTGCCGTGGGCCGCCTACCCTTCGCCCCCTGCCTTACAGGGTGGTTGATCCGCGCTGTCATTTTTTTGTTGTTGCTTATACTGTTTGACGCGTGCGGACGGGATGCATACTCGCACAAGGCCGTAAGGCGACCACGTCGAGCGACGGTAGGCAAGCCCGCCCGCGACACCAACACAACACCAGATAGACAGGGACACTTGGATGTCATTAAGTCCGAATCCACGCATATCAGCTAAACATATAAGTAACAATGGAATATTCACGATGAGTGATATGCGTGCACTAGAGAAGTCAATGATGTTTCCCGGACCAGAAAACGGCCGTATCTTCTTACGTTGTCAACAAAATCCTGGGCAATAATCCTGTAACAGGCCATTGAACGTGTCTCTGCATCGAAAATGAAGGAATTAGCACAGTCTAGCCTGCGACAGATGTACGGATGGCTATGTGATTTTGGCATAGTCTTGTCCGGCCCTCTGGGATTAATCTTCGCTATTCAAACAACGAAGTATTTTCTATCTGTTGACTTGAGAGTTCTTCACATAAAAAGAGAATTTGGGTGGGGATTGCGGGTAATCAGTGCAGTTTGGTCATCACTGGCCCACTATGTTTTACACTCGGCCGTGCAAGACAAGTTTAATTCGAAAACTCCAGAAATGCCATCGATAGGGCCGACAGCCTCATCAACAGACGACGCCAACGATCTTGCCATGGAAGACGGACGAGACCTTTTCTATCCGCGAGTAGACACGACAGCAATAGAAATATCTCCGATGAAAACGAGTACTACCGTCGACGGCTACGTTCAGAATGTAAGTTCTTTTTTCGTGATTTTTATAAAGTACTAAAATATGAATTTTCCTTATACAAACAATGTCTCCAGGGAAATAACAATCCCTTAAACGAGGGGTCTCCAACTCGCATAATACTCCGTACACGGGTCCCATAATACCTTCATAATACTTAATAATACTCCATAATATGTCTAAAAATACCGCAAAATACCCCCCTAATACGTTAGAATACTACATAATACTATATAATACTTCATAATATCATATAACAGGACATAAAATATCGTAAAACGTGCCATAATACCGCATAATACCATAATACTCCGTACACTTCTGAGGTGAGTTGGTGGAGGCCCCTCGGTGGCCATTCGAAAGTGTATAGACCAGCCCTGGTTATGTCGGTCGTTTCGAACTCATCCTAACACATTCACTGAAATTCGAGGCAATGCATCATGATTCGCTATCGATAAGAAAGAGAGACGTTCGCGAAGCGTCTTTTCTCTCTTTCTCTCTCGTCGTCATGGATTGTGTGAGTTTGAGTTTCAGCAACCAGACTGGAACCAGGTGCCAGGTCCGTTCTTGATAGGGCTGTCCAAGTTCCTGAATTTGGAGGACAAGCTGCGCCTTTGCGAAGCCCTACCAGCATTCAGAGAGGTGTCTGGGAGGTGTGCCAGGTGGTGGCGGACCCCTAAGGTTGGGTTGAGTATTCGGTGCGATCGCCAACATTTAATTACTCTCATACCGCACTTTCACTAACACTTTTGTAACAATGTCTCTTTTTATTTAACATACTCTACTATGGATGCTTCCTGCAAGAACTAGCCTCGACGAGGTTCACTATGCGTCACTAAGATGCCGATATTCGGGACCCTTCCTGCAGAAATTGAAGAGAAGCAACGTCAGGGCCAAGAAAATAGGAAAAGAAAGCTGGAAGAGAGGCGGCAGGCTAAGGAACTAGCGGACGCCCCCGACCAGGAGTCCCAGTTCTACTTCAACAAAATGGTGACACTGGACTTGACCCAGGAAAACCTGAAGAGATTTCTGATGTATGAGCTGTCACGCATGCCGCCCGCGCTGTTATATGGCGGACTAATGAGGAGTAACAACAAGGCATCACTCACTCGGGAGTTCCGTCTGAACAGCAAGGACGCCAACGACAGCTTGTTCGAGGCGACTGTCGTGGACGGCGGCCACCTGCTTCACGCGGTGGCATGGCCGCGGAGTGAGCGGGGGAACGACCTTACGGCGATGTGTGCGCCAAGTACGTTGACCACATCAAGAAGTACGTGCGCCGCACGGTTGTGTTCGACGGTTACGAGGAGAGCTAGAGCACAAAGTGGGAAGTGCAGCAA
>NW_026267198.1:693748-694988 GCF_000697945.3 Frankliniella occidentalis
AGAGGAAAGCAAACAAAGTGAATTGTCATCGTAATTTGAAGAAATCAAAACGTAGACTGGTAGGAAGGTTAGTTAAACCCTACACTTCCTTATGCACGGTCTCAAATTTCAACGCTTGAAACACTGCTCCCAGGTTGAGCAAATTAAAATAACAATAGGGTACTCCAGGGCTCGGCTAGACCGGAAGGGAAGGAGAACAAAAATCGTCTGGCGCGGGGAGGAGCGGGGCAGGGTGGGGGCAGTACCCCACTACTCCCCGCGCCCGACCGGCCCGACGATTTTTGTTCTACTACTTCCGGTCTAGCCGAGTACCGGAGTACTCTATTCAGAAAGGTGGTCCAATTACGCTTGGTCAATGTTGCCAGAGGTTCAAAATCTTTTGTGAAATTAACCTCATCATGCCGGAGCCAATCAACGCCGAGGGCCAATACCTGGCTAATCCCAACCGGCGCCACCGACCTTTTAAGCGAGTTGAATTTGCACTGTTAAAAGCCTGCGAAGTATTTTGCTCCTTTGTAACTACGAAGCATTTACTTCGCAATTACAACGTGATGCTTTGCAATTACGAAGTGACACTTTGCAATTGCAAAGCGATGCTTTGCAGCGTTTTCATTGCTTCGCAATTGCAAAGCATCACTTTGTAATTGCGAAGTAAATGCTTCGTAGTTACAAAGGAGCAAAATACTTCGCAGCTCTGCAAAGCAAATGCTTTGTAGGAATTTAACAGTGTGCTACTTGTCAAAAAGAACATTCCCCGTGGGTGCTGCCTGTTCTGAACTGTTAAATTCCTGCAAAGCGATGCTTTAGATCCTTTGTAACTACGAAGAATTTACTTTGGAACTACAAAGTTTTTGTGTAGCAATGAAATATGAAATACGCAGCAAAGCATCGCTTTGTAATTTCAAAGTAAATTCTTCGTAGTTACAAAGTATCTAAGTACACTGGAAAAACAAAGGCACTAAACAAAACCTTTTCTGGGGCACTTAAGTTAAAGGCGCAGTTTAGTGCTTTTCCTAAGGCACTTAAGTTTTGTGCCTTTCCAAAGACACTAAATTTGTATGGAACTCATATGAAGCTAGCCACCAAGGTGTGAATGGTCACATTTAGTGCCTTTTAAAGGTAGGGATTTGCACCTTTGCTTTTCTAGAGAACATCGCAGCTCTGCGAAACATTTATTTGCAGGAATTTAACAGTAGATGGGCATCTGAAGAAACGAAAAAAGTAACACGTTTCACAAGTG
>NW_026267198.1:695038-701692 GCF_000697945.3 Frankliniella occidentalis
CCAAGTACGTTGACCACATCAAGAAGTACGTGCGCCGCACGGTTGTGTTCGACGGTTACGAGGAGAGCTAGAGCACAAAGTGGGAAGTGCAGCAAACGTCGTGCGGCAAGAAAGAAGGTCTGTCCAAAGTTCACCCTAGAATACCCAGCAGTGACACCTAGATTCTCATTACACATGCCTGTTGGTAAGAATAACTTCATAGAGTTTATTACTTCATTCTATGACCTACAATCATTGAATGTCTTATCACAGCATACTGACAAGCAAATAAGAGATGGAAAGAAAGCTATTAAGGAATCAATACATATGATTCATCAATTCCTTCTGGCAAAGAAAAACTTGCTGTGTAATACCCACAATTGCAAGGGATCGGTGCTTAAAGTAGTTAAGAGTGCCCGTGGAATCTCTTGAAGATGAAAACAACTCATAGCTTTCTGTGCTTTACTGTGAAAAGTGCAGTTAAGCTGATGAGTTTTGCAATGGTAAAGGGCCAATTTTTTCTTCGAGAGCAAGAAGTGAGAAGGTTTGTTTACAGCAGCAGGAATATATATACAAAAGAAATACGAAGTGGCATAGTGATGACAGGCGGTGAATAATAGCAGTTGGTGTGCCAACGTATGAAAAATCAATAAACATCAACATCCACCTTCTTTTTGGGGCTAACCTTGATGTCAGGTATGAAGGATATTGTTTTTATGTTGTTGAATAATAAGGTTCAGAGGCAGGGCACTCGGGCGGTCGCCAACCACAATAGGCAGTCCAGAGGGGCGCAGGGGCGAGTTAACAGTGGTAGCAACGTTCAGAATGTAGGAAGTTGGTGGCTGCCCGTACTCCAATGAATTTTCCCTCCTACAGCTGTGGCAATATGGCAAAAGGACATTGGTCAAAGTCGCAAAGGAAGGCACCGCGGAAATGTTGTGCTGTTCCACACTGCAAAGAAACTACTATATATAATACTCTCCACCGCGTCCTTCCTAAGGACTCCGTCCGCTTTATATCCTGGGAAAAAACCTGCGCATTAAATTGAAGCCATCTCACAGGGTATGCCGCGACCATTTCACTGACGAGGATTTCATACCGACTAGTAAGTCAGTAAAAAGTACGGTTAGAATACTGAAAATCCACTTTGTTTTGACGGACAAGTGTGATGGTGGATGTTGTAACTGGTAACTCAGTTTTAGCATTTTTACTACAGGCGGACGTGGCCTACGAACCAAATTAAAACGAAAAGCCATTCTAACTCGTCTTCCTGTTTCTGATATTGACGTTAAAAGCAGTCCCAGTCCTGATATGGATGAAGAATACAAGCGAAAAAAGCAGGAATA
Source organism: Frankliniella occidentalis (assembly GCF_000697945.3). Taxonomy (NCBI): domain Eukaryota; kingdom Metazoa; phylum Arthropoda; class Insecta; order Thysanoptera; family Thripidae; genus Frankliniella; species Frankliniella occidentalis. Next base: position 696,364 of record NW_026267198.1, read on the forward strand.
TGAAGAGGAATTTTTTAAAGTACCTGCTTCTATGAAGGCTCTTCCTCAGGTAATTACCACAAACTTCAAGTGACATTATCTCAAAAAAAAAGTACTCATACTTCATCAATTTCAACTGACTGAATTCAGGATGTCTCCGCGCTGTAAGAAGAGGCCAGAAATCTTTTGAGCCTTTTAAAAACCAATGAATGCAAAGTCTGTGCTAAGAGTTGGTTAGCAGAGCATGGACAAGAATATTCATCAGTAATGATGCATAGCAATGGTGGCCCGTTCAACCTTTTTCCTGCCCTTCTTCAAGAAGTGTTGGAGACTTTGGACTCGTTCGGAGGTCGATTGAGCATGAGATATGGAAAATTATTAAGTGAAGTAAGTAATTTAAACCACCCCTTTTCAGTTCGCACCTAAGAACAATCTGAATGATTTGCCCTTCTATTTAATCCGACTGTCTTGACGGTCAGGCCCGCTGTGTCTCCGGATCGTCTCCACTATGGATCACAGATGCAGCGGCCGAAGCAGCCCTGCTATTTAGGAATGCAGGATGAAACTGGGGTTGCAAACCTGGAAGAGGCCTTGTGGTGGTACACGCACTGACAAGGCAGGTGACGGAGCCAAACGTATTTGTATCAGTAACTAAATGTATAGTGTATGATATTTTGACGTAAAGAAGGCCTGGGAAGAATGAGACCGGAATTGCAATAGAAATACGGAGTACGGCGCCATGGTAAAGTTTAGGGAGATGTTCAGTGTGGCGAAGACTTCTGAGATGAGTATATCCGAGTACATCAGCAAACTGATCAACATGAACAACACCTTAGTGGAGAACGAACTTGGTTAATAAGACAAAGGACAGGCATCCCTCATCCTAACGGGACTACTAGATGAGTATAAAATGACTGAAAACATAAGTTGCTGCCAGGAAGATTAAAGTCTCCCACGTGAAGCATGCGTTACTGGAGAAATAATCTGACAAGGCTGCAGCTGCAAGAGGCGATGTAGCTGGAACTCATCAAGCTCTGAAAGTGAATAAAAGCCAGAACAGAAACCGGAGATGAGGAGAACGGAAGGACAAAGGTCATACTCCCAGGAAAAGTGACCAGATTAGTGTTTTATTAGCCCGCCCTTCTGCTTTTAAAAAAGCATTAAAGCGGGCTTATGCAACCGCTCTTGTGTCTGTCTGTCTGTCCGTCGTCCGTGTAAGAGGAAGGAGATGAGCTAGAGGTCTGCAAATTTCAGGGTATCTACGGGGTCACTCCTGGACAACGAAACGCCTGGTGCAAATCCTGTCAACTACCCCCAAGGGGGTGAAAGGGGGTAACAAAGAAATAGGGGTTGGTCCAAAAAGTAGGAAAAAAATTATTTATTTACGGTCTCCTATGGGGTAACTCGTGAAAGGAGAACCTTTGGCCGAAAAGTTTGTCCGTTTGACTCTATCTTGCACCGTTTTGGCGCTAGAGTGCTTTTTTCGACGAAAATACGGCGAAAATGACCACGTTGCACATAAAGGCGTACAAGGAGGCGTCCAATCGTAAAATGCCAGAGAAAGTTCCCCCCTTAAAGAACACATTCTGAATCAGGAACTACCCTCGGATTTTGGGCCCTATAGAGGTGGATATATTGAAAACAATAGCAAAAAGACAAGTTTTAAGACTGTTTGTCAAACAATACAATCTAAAAACTGCCCTGGTTCATTTTTTTTATTATTCTTAAGCAAAGCAGAAGGGTGGGGTGTAGTCACGGTGTTGCCCCGTTACAGTCTTTTGTCATGCCCATGGAGCAAATCTCTAGAGCCGCAGGCCCCCCGCCGGCTGCCTTAGTAAGTTTACTCAAATATGCATGGAAAGTGACCGGTCACGTTATTTATTTGATTATGTTCTCCAGTATATCACGAGACTGAAATGGTCGGGCCGCAGGCCCGACCATCGCCGCCGGCAGGCCAAGCAGGCCCGGCCCCTGCCGAACGGAGTTGCTGGCGCAGCGAAGTTGAGCTGGCAACTCCGTTTGGCGGGAGGGCGGGCCTGCTTGTTACATTGGAAGAGGAGAATGAAGACGATGAACAATTGGATGAGGCGCAGGCGCAGGGGAATGGGGAAGATCCAAACAGCAGCGACTCGACGGACAGCTCAAGCCATACTATCCAACCCTCTTCTTCAATACTTTGTGTGTTGATCTTTGCGAAGAGGTGTTTAGTATTAATTTCATTACTATGTCATCAAAAACTAACACCCTTGTCTTTCTATGTGTATTTGGCACCCATGTATGCTATCGTGTTCGACCTGTCCCGCGACCAAAGCCTCTTCTGCGGAGCGTACGGTAACAAAAGCCACACCTGCCACCTCCCAAGCGCTCGATAACAAAGCCACATCTGCAAGCGCCCGGTAAGAAATTCACACCGTTACCCCTCTAAGTGTACGAATGGATATTCACACACCCACAAGTGAGCGACATTCACACACTTGCGTTTCCAGTGTGCATAGGCCCGCTTTAATGCCTTTTTAAAAGCAGAAGGGCGGGCAAAAAATGGGCATTTTAACACAAATACGAAGCCATTGGAGGCAATGATTTGGGAAGGGGGGTGGATTGAAAGTAAACAGTGCTGTGACACCTCCAGAATACTTCACTTCATTGCTGATGTGCCTACATCTTTTCAAGAACATTGTACAGATGTTGCAGAAAAATAAAACTATTTCTTTACCACCAAACATTGTTGCAGAGTTTGGGCTCCCCAGCAATGCAGTGAAGTGGCCCCATATAGATGAGTTGGTTAATTTTGAGTCAAACTTTGGCCTTAGAATTGCTTTTAGGGCAGCAAGCAATCATGGCGAGACATAGCCACTTTGAGAAGATGAAGGTAGGCAATGCTAAAGCCATTTTCTGCGATCAGACCAAGGTGGCGCTGAAACGCCTTGCAGAAAAAATAAATAAGCCGGGATTGAGAACTACTGCTTGGTTCATTGGTATGGTTAACAGATGGCTTTATGTACCATTGACCATTTCAAGAAAACCATCAGAGTTTTCCAGGAAATGAAAGTGGGTAAACATTGGAAACCAGCTCAAGAAGGTGTAATGCTTTGCATATCTACTATACTCCAGCTGCAGCATTACTTCCTTCACGATAGAAAATTTTAATTTTTGCTGAAATCCCGTTTTTCCTCAAGATTTCGTGGAGAATCTTTTTCTTAAGTTCAGCGAAGAAACCCTCTGCCTAATGGCCCCCTTTTTAAAAATGTTCTGAAGGAAGTTTTTCTATCTGGCAAGTGTTGTAAGGCCCCAAAAGGTGCTAGTTATGACCATGATAAGAAGCATATCCTTGTCAGTTTTTTAACCCAATCAACAGAAAGAATTGTGTAAAGAAGTCACTCCAAACATCACTGCACTGTGCATTGTCCACAAATCCTGGACAATGATATCTACTCCACAGTTGATAATTGGAAGTTGACTATAATTTATGACATAGCAGGGGTTGCAGTTCACGGCTTGATGGGTATCCGTAACATTCCTAAAAAATGCTCATGCATTTCCTCAATTTTGTGGCCTGACAGTTCCTCTTACCACCCTTATGATCCAGGCGGCCGTGTGCTTTTTGCCGCGAAATCCCGCGCGCTTCTTTCATTTCATTCATTCACAAAGAAGCGAGCACCATAGCCGGCAGCAGCAAGCGTAGAGGTCTTCAGGATGGAAACAGATCTCCCCACAGTCGTGCGCCGAATTTCCTGGAGAGTGAGAAAGACTTATTGATTGAGGTGATAATCCCTCACTTTAGAGAATTTTGAGGGAAAAAGCGGCAAGATGCAGTGCCGCAGAAAGTCAGAGATGCCAAGTGGGAGGAGGCGACCGCAATGTTCAACACTCTGTCTGGGAAGTTTGTGCGTACTTCCAAGCAATTGAAAGATCTGTGGGGCAACCTGAAGGCCACTGCGCGTGCTGCTGTCGCCAGTGAAAAGGTGGAAACGTGGAAACTGGTAAGTAAATGCTCTTTCCATCCATCGCCCGGGTTATGTTCCCTTGTCCGATTGTCCTCATTTAGACTTGATTTGTAGGTGGAGGCCAGGCGAAAAAATACAAAGCGCCCACACCCAGGGATCTGCAGGCCCTGGCTGTGATAGGGGAGTCACGCCAGGGCCTTACACGCATTATGGTGGGGACGCTGTGGAGGGCAATGGTTGTGAGCAGCAGGAGGCAGCAGTTGCTGCAGATGCTGCGGATCCTGCAAATCCTGTAGTGCTGCTCTCAACCATTGCCGAGGGCGATGGCTTGTCATTTGAGGTGGTGTATGAGGCACAGGATGTAGCCAATGTAAGTACTGTCTCTTTGTTTCTGAATCTTTTTGAGACAAGTCTAATTTATTTTCTTTAATACATGATTGTTTTTAATTACAGATGAACTTTGGTGGAATAGAGGTGCCTGTTATCCCTTAAGTGGTCAACCTCTCGGATCACAACTGGAGTACTCATTGCCGCCGCAATTTGTACAACAAGAAGCCATCCGCCCTCCGCGCTGAGCGGGGATCTAGTGGCAGCTGAGGCGTGTTATAACGAATCAGGCAAGTCCCGATATTTTGGAGGAAGAACAGAAGAGAAGCAAAGCAGTGCGGGTAGGGGCCCGGATATAAACAAGGCCAAAGCTTTCGATGAACTATGTAATTCCCTTGTTAATTCAGATGAGTGCCAGTGGTCTATGCCTGAACTCATGGAAAAAATGAAAACATTTTTACCCAGTGGTTAATTGTTTTCACAAATTCATTGCCAAAAGTTACTGACACAAAAATCAGAAAACAAGATAGGTATAACTGAATTTCCTGGAGAGGAAACCATAGTGAACTTGCTAAACGACGTCAAAACAATTCTGCGTAAAACTTGGTCTAACTAGGAGGACAGGGCAAAAATATCCAGACAAGAAGCTGTTCGGGCGGCAGCAATTACTGTGAGGAAGGATATTCGTTCATTTGTGTTCAGTATGAAAAAATACCCATGTCTTGATAATTTTAATGAAGACAACTTTGTACCGGACACCTTAAAGTTATTTTAGGACATTATAATAACAAAAGCAGCACCATTGTAACAGCGTGTAGGCCCAAGTCTTACATTTCACCGATCATGCTTAGCTATGGGCTGTACATCCAAAGGAAAATTGGCTCAAAAGAGGGAGTAGACCTGGCGTACGCCCTTGGGCCGTCTGTCAGCTACAATGAAACGCTGCGATATGTCCAAAATTTTGTGCAAACGCCCTCGGTAATAGAGGCACATACTGGAAAATTTTCCCAGTTCGTGTTCGGCAATGCAGATGTGAATGTGTGCACGCTTGACGGGCACAATACATTTCACTGACTGGG
>NW_026267198.1:706853-711328 GCF_000697945.3 Frankliniella occidentalis
AGAGAACATCGCAGCTCTGCGAAACATTTATTTGCAGGAATTTAACAGTAGATGGGCATCTGAAGAAACGAAAAAAGTAACACGTTTCACAAGTGCGTGAAACACCTTTTCCGAACAGGACATCTGCTGCAACTGTGCGTGAGCTTTGATACGATGAAATGAGTGCGGCAGTAACTAATATGGAATGTGAAAAATGTCTACAACATTAACAACAGTGTTTAACTGTTCATTGGAATAACGGTGCCATACTGTTAAATTTAGTGCTCTCTCGTACGATCTACAATGCATTTTAATAGTGATGGGATGTACTTCCATACCGCACAGTAGGATAGAGAAAATTTAACAGAGTAACACCCTTATTCCAAGTAACAATTTGAAACTGTTGTAAATGAGAATTTTTTTTAATATGTGTCACAATTTTCGCGTTTTAAAGGTCAAGGACGGCGAATTGGTCCTCCTGCAGTTCTTGGTCAGCTTTCCTTGGAACTCGATTCCCGCTGAAAGGTGCAAGCTCGGAAGCCTGCACACACAAACCAAGAAGACATTTCAAAAATAAAATAATTGACAAAACATCAGCACTATAGCCGACTACAGCAATGATAGTTTGCTAAAGATCTGTCAAATGCATCAAAATCGGGGATTGTTATATTTGCTCACAGACGTGATCATTCCGGAGCCACAGCCACAGCCCGAAACCTGCAAAAAATGCTTGGCCGAGCGACCGCTAGGGTGTTTTATTGACAACTTTTGAGCGCTGTGCGCGGTAAGTTCCTCACGTCGGATTTGAGGTATCGGTCTTTTGTTTGCAAGGACATAGGGCCAACTTTTTAAAAACCCACCACTTGCTCATTTCCGAGATAGGGAACCCACCGCGCCAAGTGCTTCAATGTTGAGAATGAAACACCCTAGCGACCGCTGCCGAAAACGGTTTGGCCCGGCCTCCCGACGGCCAAGCCGTTTTTATTAGCGGTCGCTCGGCCAAGCCTTTCTCGCAGGATGGTATCGACCCAGAGAATCGCATCTTAAAAGCAAAGAAACCTGTATCAAAGAAATCTTTTTAGTACGAAATTTGTTCATACTGGCGTACTATCAAAATGCGTAAGATTTCAGTAAGCTATGAACAAAAAAAAGAACATACGATTCAGCATGTAGGACACTAATGGCTGGGATGTCCTTTTTGGTACATGGCGTTTGGAGTGATTCGTATTCGAAGCAAAAAGACAGATTAAAAGGGGATGGTTTTCCGATGATACAGTCAGATTTCAAAGGCGCTTCAAAGAGTAGTTGTTTGCACCCCTAGATAAGGTTTGGCCTTGGTTTTAGCTACCCATAGGGAGTTTGAAGGTCATTACACGCAAATTTATTTAAAAATTCCCAAATTTATGGCTTTCCGGCCATCATAGCATGCAAATATCCCCGGAACCGTTTGGGCTACAGCGCCTAGATTTTGCAGGAAATTGTCTTTCAGTACTTTCCATGAATTTTTTTGAACCAAATCAATGGGGGTCCAGGATCGTAACCTCCTCCTCTCGGGACCCGTTTATGCGACCCTAATCGATTTCGTTCAAATTTTCTACAAGAAAGGAACGTGCCAAATTATGATTTCCCTCAAAATCTAGGCGCTGTAGCTCAAACGGTTCTGGAGATATGTGCATGTAAAGTTGATAATCAGGCTATAAATTTGGCGAATTTTTAATTAAATCCTCGCAAAACGACATTCAAACTCCCTACGGGCAGCTAAAACCAATGCAAAACCTTATCTAGGGATGAAAACAACAACACTTTGAAGCCCCATTGAAATCTGACTGTATCACCGAAAAACCGTCCCTTGTTAGTTATGTTAAAGCACAGTGATGATTTTCGTTGTGTTGTTACCCGCAATGTCCTTCTTTTCAACTTAATTTGAATGCTGTATATAAAGCATTCCGGTGAAGCTGAAATGCAGAAGAATGCGGGGAACAAGAAAACGGAAGTCACCATGTTGAAGCACAGCGATTTCCGTTTTCTTCTTCCCCGCATTTTTCTGCATTTCAGCTTTACCGGAATGCTGTAGTCTAGCGAGGATAAGTGAAGGAGAGGCTGCTGGGCCGGCCGTATGTCGATGCACTGTTACAAAATATTGTCAAATTATCACACTCTTTGTAATGACAAGTTTGTTAAAAAACAACATCAGTCGTTTTCAGTGGCACGTGGCAAAATTATTTATATTTTGCCCGAAGTGGTCCATAACATTAATTCCTACTTTTCACCATGTTGTAACACTACAACAAAGCCGTTGTAAATTTTGATAGCAAGATGTATCGTTACAAAACGAACAAGTTTGTGTAATAACAAAAGTTTTGGTGCAGGCGGAATTAAATAACCACTGTTTTGAAATAAAAATTCGTTTCAGAAAATTTGGTGAATTTACAACATGTGTTGTTTTTAAACAACATTTGTTGCTATCAAACTTTACATCAATTGTGTTGTTGTAAATTTACAACAATTTTTTTAAAAGTGTGTCCGCTAAGAGTCTAGGGTTTCAGCTGTCGCCGCTGGGTGCGCCACTGTCGGCGCGAACGCCAGCGCGGTACATTTGAAACGTGGAGATGCCCAGACCGCCGAGACTTGACTTCTAACAACCCCTACCCAAGTTTTGAGTCATAATTTTGGTGCAACATGGGTAAATGGTGGAGGCAGAGGGGTAAGGGGAGGTTCAACGGCAACACTGCCATTGCTAAGCTGCCAAGCAGGCTGGAGCTTGCTCGCTCACCCGGCTGTCCACTTCCAGGTATCACCTTCTCTCTCCCCCGCACCATACATGTGGCCCCTCCGCTCGCTCGGCCCAGTTCTTAGAGATAGAAGGGCAGCCTCCCCCACCTCCCCCACCCCAGCCCCGGCCGCTGCGCTGCTAATGAAACCATAGGGCGGCGGCCGGGGACTTTATTGGGGGTGGGGATTAGGAGGCTGGTCGGGCTGCCCACAGGTGGACGGGGTGGACCCAGGAGGGTCAACGGGCAGGTCGAGGACGGCCGCAGTACCGGGTGCCTGAATCACCTGCTCATCCCCGTCGCGACACGGCTATAGAGGGTGGCTGGCGAGGAGGCTGCATCGATGAAAACAATGACAGGACGACGAGGAGGGGTCGGTCGAGGCCTGTTAGGTCATGCTGACGCACCAGGTCATTCTCGGACCGTGGGACCGGGGCCCAGGATAGGGGTTTCGCGAAGTGTCCCCCATCCCCGGACAGGGCAGGGGAGGGGAGGGCACCTGAAAGGGCGAGGGAATGGATGAGCAGGGGGCTCACTCAGTCAGTCAAGTCCCAGCACTGAGTGAGAGCTATCGGAGTCGTCGTTGTCGTGTCGTGCTTGTCGTTTGTTGTGAGATGTATAGTGAAGTGCGTGCTGGTTTTGATGAGGAGGAACTTAGAGCTATGCTAGAGGACGATGATTTACAAGCTGAATTTGATTCCGAGTGGGATTATGCGGTACCACCGAGTTTGGGTTGTGAGGAGGAGTTCCTGAGGGCGGCAGGCGGCAGGCGTTTGCACTCCCTCTGGCGCGGCTGCCCCCTCTGCCCCCGCTGCCCCCGGTGCCCCTCCCCCGGCGAAGAAGAGGAAGAGTTCGTCCAAGGGGAAGAAGAATGTGTCAGACAAGCCCGAAAAGCCAAGGTCTACTGTCCGCGTTGCAACAGAGGATACAACTGTTTGGAAGGCACCGAACGTCATCAAAGAGTGCACAAGATGGAAGGTAAGTCACTCTCATGTATTATGAGGTTCGAGTTCAATCAGTATGAGGGAGATGATGGATTGTTTGGTGTTTTCTAGATGGATTGACTGAGGGACTTCCCACAGCTGAGAACGTGCTGACCAGCTCGGTGGTCTTGGCTGCACAAGTCCTTGAGGAGATGGCTAGAAACCTGTCTAGCCATGGTTCTGAGCCCTAGCTGCTCAGAATAACTCAGAACTTTATCAACAAGCAGAAGAGCGAAAATTTTGTATCCTTTATCGATGTTTGTACTAGGAACATCTGCCAGTGCATTCATAGTGGTCGTTACTCTCCAAGGTCAGACAACCCCCAACCGGCTCCCAGGCCTGCTCCGTATTTCTCGCGAAGGCTCAAGATGGTGGAGCCCTTCGTCAAAGAAACCATACCACGAGGGGTGTCCAACTGAGGTAATCAGGTGTACACAGAGTAGGTAATCCCTGGTAATCACCAGTAATCATTGGTAATCGCCGGTAATCCTTGGTAATCGCCGGTAATCCTTGGTAATCACCGATAATCCTTGGTAATCACCGGTAATCCTTGGTAATCACCGGTAATCCGTGGTAATCGCTGGTAATCCATAGTAATCACTAGGTAATCGTTGGTAATCACCAGGTAATCGTTGGTAATCACCAGGTAATCGTTGGTAATCACCAGGTAATCTTTGGTAATCACTAAGTAATCCAGCAAGGAAATTCCTAGAAATCTTTGGTAATCACTAGTAATCTTTGG
>NW_026267198.1:711378-713922 GCF_000697945.3 Frankliniella occidentalis
TCGGGGGGCGTAGCACCTGCCCGCACTGTGCCACGCCTCGCCCCTGGCACCGCTCAAGAGATTGCGGAAAGAAACAAGATCAAGCTTTACGGTTACAACGAGGTTTTTTCAACGGGTCTCAAGAAAATAGCTGTGAAGCCCCTCGCTCTGACCACGGCTGTGCCACCAAACGCCGTCAGGGCCCTCACCCTGTCTACCTTCATAGTATCTCACCTGCGGCTTATAGAGCTGTACAAGATACTGGCAGTATTAAGCTCCCATCTACAAGAACTCTCTGTGACTACCGTCATGTTGCTGATGGCATACAAGGTGTGTCTAAGGCACGGCTAGATGCTGCTCAAGCTGAGGTTGATAGCAGGCAGCATGATTATCAGAAATACTATGTTTAAATGTTTGATGAAATTAAAATATCTAGCAATATTGTAACAAAAAAGAGTACTGGTGAAATTATAGGTTTTGTAAATTTAAACAAAGTTGAGAGATGAGGAATTTAGAGCTGGACATGGGCAGAGATGAACCATCTCCACCTAAACCCACACTGGCAGAGCAAGTCATGTGTTTTATGATAAAGGGTTGCTCGAATTCGTATAAAGATGTTGTGGCACCTCTCACTCCAATTCTGATCAGCTGTATACCACTGTTTGGCATGTAGTTGGTTGTTTGGAGAGAGGTGTGAAAGTACTTGGAGTCAGTTTTACTCATTTGAAATTTAAATTTCCTCATATTCAAGGCACCAATATTGATAATTTTTTGTCAGATCCAGATACCGTCCTGGAGGTGGTTTGATATTTCGAACTCGGGTGAGGTTCAATGCTAGTAAACATTATTTCATTTGCTGTCATTTTCTAGGAGGAAGAAAAGAATACCTCAAGTTGATGGGTCGAGTGGTTTGATATGCAAAATGGAGCTTACCGTCATCATGGTAATCGAAAAAAGAATCCTCTTTTGAATGCTTACGAGAAAATTGATGATGAAAGGATTCCCAAATTGAAGAGCTTCCTCGATTACTTAAATGATTGAGAGCTGGAGGCCACTGAATTTGCGCAGGAAAAGGGATTGAATGCAGAAGCAGCAGCTTCTCTAATATTGCACAGAAGGACACTTGTTGGTATTGAAACTACTACAAGAGCTTTTAAAGGTGCAACACGTTTTCTACTCCAGGAGGGTCAGAAGTGGGTGAACGGCTGAATATTTCGCCAAGACCCCCTCGACCAATTTTTCAGTAGGCAAAGGGCAAGCCATGGTGGAAGTAAAAACCCTAATCGCAAAGCCCAATCCGTAAACTGCTTACATCATTCCCGAAGATGTGGTAGTGATGGAGGGCGCTACCATCGCCCCTAGCTCCTCCAGCTGCACCTAAGCTGCCAATGTGGTACCCTCTCCATTCAAGTTAAGTTATATGTGATGTTATGAGGGAAGGTTTCTTAAGAGGAGGGATTAGAAAAAAAGATGATTATGTACCTAAGTGGGTTGAGGAAACGCAGGAATTTGTAATCGATAGAATATCTAAACTACAGGGACAGTTGTACTTGACTCGTAGGACACAGTGCTACTTATGTATTTGGCATCCGACAGATGATCCGATCATTATACGAATTCCAAAAGGATCCAAACTGGGCTCCAAATATAGGAATTATTTTGATGTGGATGTGTTCCAAGTACATAAGTCACACATTTAGGAATATTCTTTAACTGCCTGCCTGTTCACTAACATGTCACCTCAGATTTTGTCATTGTTTAAGCGTTTGGAATGCATTGTGTTTACTCTTGCTTGTGGATTGATTGCTACCGGTAATTTCGCAACCTTACGCTGAACTGCGTCCCTGCAACTTCAAGCTCCTTCCGGCAGGGATGCTGTCACTTCTTGAGGATGATGTCACAAAATATGCCTTTTCTTAATTGTTTTTAGACGCTCCTACGCTTCTCAACCTGACGCTGCTCCAGATAAGGAGTGTGTTCTGCTGCGTGCGCCAACGGGAGTGGCTGCGTTTAACATTAAAGGACGCGCTCTGCATTCCACATTCCATTTCCGAAGTGACATGAAAGATGTTGGTAAAATATCGGCTTCTGTGTCAAACACGATGGCGACGAAACTGAGCAGAGTGAAGGTTGTCAATATTGACGAAATTTCTATGGTCAGTGGACCCTTACCAGGAAGGGGTTCTTCACGGTACGGCGACCCGTACAGAAAATTGTACATCTTAAATGTCTCGGGCCGAGATACTGTAAGGACACCTTTGAGGTGATGTGGCGAATTTCTAGAGACGTGTCGAGAAAGTTCACGAGACGCAATAGACGTTGATATGACCCGACGTCTATAATGGGGAGCGAGAGCGAGGGGACGAGTGTCATTTTTGTCAGCGAAGGCATAAAGGATACGCTGACGGAAAGCACGGAACTTCACATGGACGGCCAATTTCAGGTGAGACTAAAGGTCTTAATTCAAAATAGGTTGAATTGTGTCTTGTTCAAGGTGAGGGACGCCCTTGCCATCCACGATAACTTTAGAGGAAAGCAAACAAAGTGAATTGTCATCGTAATTTG
>NW_026267198.1:713972-715765 GCF_000697945.3 Frankliniella occidentalis
CAAATTTTTAGAGAAAACGAGCACGTACGAGCACGAACGGTCTATTGGTCCGTAAACTAGGGCCATTGGACTGTAAGATAACGTTAGTGCCACCCAGGGACCAGTAACTTACACTTTGGCGTTACGTTACAAAATACATAGTGTACCGATCAGTTTCGTTCTCTTTGTCGTTACGGTACAATAACGGTAACAGAACTGGTCCATCATCGGTTTGGTTACAATTTGTAACCAGTTCGGGCCGGTTCCAAAAGAAACGTTTCATGGAACGAACTTTTAACAAACTTTGAGATGTAACGTTACGAATCGTACCAACACGAAATGGTAAAAGCCAGTCTGTTACAATTTGTAACGTTACAGGTCTGAAACTGTCCCCGAAAAGACATAAGTAACGTTACGAATAACACAACAATAACGGCCGCAAAAGTTACGTTACAAAACTTTTTGCCCCGACGATTGTGCCACCGCCACGCCACCGCGGGCGACTTGGGCCTCAAGCTTGATCACCACTTACCACTGCCTCGACCCGGAGCCACACGGAGTGATAGGAACAAATCCATGCCTTCGCCTTCCTCCGCATCCAGATCCAGGGCAAATTCAGTCAAGACCGAAGCAGCTCAAAGAAAAGCATTTTCCCTGCCCGGTGTTGAACCCCCGCCTGGGGAGCGGCTGCCCGAGACGCTCTCCACTGAGCCAGAGCGGATCGCTGGAGAGTGCGGGCAGCGCACCAGTCTGGTTCGCTCGCCAGTCGCCGCTGGCCACCGCTTGCCGGAAGGAATTCGCGAGCGGACGGCAGCGGTGCGCTGCCCGTCGTCACCAGCAATGCGCTCCATAGTCCAGTGGAGAGCATCTGGGTCAGCCATCCTCAAAGTCGAGGGTTCGACGCTGGGCATGCGACATGCTTTTAAGTTGCTTTCTTTGAGCTGCTCCGGTCTTGACTGAATTTGCCCTGGATGCGGGCGGAGGAAGGCATCAGAGCTCTGCAAAAGTCGCCTCGTCGACCGGGAGGCGGTCGGCACCGTCGGCACCGACCGCGTGCAGGTGAGAGGTGAGGAGGGGAGACAGAGCGGGTGCTTCTCTCCTCACCTCTCCCCTGAACGCGGTCGGTGCTGACCGCCTGCCGGTCGAGCTCGGTCGGCAGACGAGGCGACTTTTGCAGAGCTCTGGAAGGCATTGATTAGTTCATATCACTGTGTATTAGACCAGGGGATTCTCTGCGCAGCCAGCCACAATCCAGGCGAAGCCCATGGTGCATTTAGCCGTTTCTCTCGGGAGGGCGTAGGTGTAGCTCCGGGTCGAGGCGGTGGTGGTAGACATCGAGCCCGAGACCCGAGACGCCCGCAGAGACGTGGACGAGGCACCTGCAATCTTGTCCGACTGGGAAATTTTTGTAACGTAACTTTTGCGGCCGTTATTGTTCCGTTATTCGTAACGGTACATCTGTTTTTTTCTGGGACAGTTCAGATCTGTAACGTTACAGAACGTATGTACCTCTAGAATGTAACGTAACTACCTGCATCGGTTTTGAGTAACGTTACATTTGTAACGAACATAATAACTCAGACGCACGGTCTGGATCGTATTTTGTAACGTTACAAAAAATGGAACTGTACAAAACGTAACTTTATTCGGTTACTGTTACGTATCATGGAACTCACTATATGTTCAATTAAGTTATTGGTGCGGTAACGTAACGGAAAACTCCGAGAAAATAACTTTTAATTTGTTATGTTACTGGTCCCTGGTGCCACCCCTGCCGAACTCGGCCAAAAAAAGATAAAGCTTTTTCAAGTTGC